>NC_060138.1:515500629-515803367 GCF_021461385.2 Schistocerca piceifrons
GAAAAGGGAAATGCAGTTTAGAATCGCATATAAAGAGTAATTCGTATTACTAAAGGATAGCGATAAAAAAGAATCCGAAGTGACAGGAAAATAAGAAGTCTAATAAAGCCTTCAAGTAACCTCCTTGTTGCATGCTTGGCAGAAAATAATTTTCCCATCTGTTGTATAATGCGGAAAATCTTGCAGCCACTGCCTTATATGAGTAGACTTTGAACTAGCTGTTTTCGGCATGGCGTAGTATTCTCACACAGAAACTATAATTTATTTTGCACTTCGAACGTCAGTAACACTTAACACGTCGGTCGCTACACAATGTACTGATTTGTTTTCGCTGGAAAAAAGTGAACGATCACCTGTTTTTTTCCTTTTACTGCGGTGCATGGGAGCGGTAGGGGAAGTACCATACTCGTTGCTGGACATATGGCACCTAACAGATGGCCGCACCCTCAAACATCTCACTACTGGCAAATTATTTTGGAACCGGAAGATTCACGTATAATACCTTTCACGAAACAGAGTAGTTTGATAGGACTGCCTGTAGACAGCAGCGAGAAAATGCGCGAAGGGCAGTAATTTAGCTATAGATGGCGTCTACGATTAACATTGTGATTTTTTAATCCGTGCTCAGCTTAAGACCTATGAAACCGTTTCTTTGCGAAAATACACAGCTGGCCAGAATCCTACGAACGAAATATTTTCAGATATAACATTTAGTACTCCCACGTTCGATCCTATTGTGTAACTCAAATCTTTGACCGGTTCCCATTCGCTCACCGAAGTTAAGCACTGTCGCGCTCGACGCGCAGTTGGATGGATGACCATTCAAACGTGCCGAGTGCTGTTGGTAGTAAGGCAAGCAAAGGAACTGTAAACAGTTTCTAACGAGAATGAAATTTTCACTATGCAGCGGAGTGTGCGCTGATATGAAACTTCCTGGCAGATTAAAACTGTGTGCCCGACCGAGACTCGAACTCGGGACCTTTGCCTTTCGCGGGCAAGTGCTCTACCATCTGAGTTACCGAAGCACGACTCACGCCCGGAACCCACAGCTTTACTTCTGCCAGTATCTCGTCTCCTACCTTCCAAACTTTACAGAAGCTCTCCTGCGAACCTTGCAGAACTAGCACTCCTGAAAGAAAGGATATAGCGGAGACATGGCTTAGTCACAGCCTGGGGGATGTTTCCAGAATGAGATTTTCACTCTGCAGCGGAGTGTGCGCTGATATGAAACTTCCTGGCAGATTAAAACTGTGTGCCCGACCGAGACTCGAACTCGGGACCTTTGCCTTTCGTGGGCAAGTGCTCTACCATCTGAGCTACCGAAGCACGACTCACGCCCGGTACCCACAGCGTCGTGCTTCGATAGCTCAGATGGTAGAGCAATTGCCCGCGAAAGGCAAAGGTCCCGAGTTCGAGTCTCGGTCGGGCACACAGTTTTAATCTGCCAGGAAGTTTCAGTTTCTAACGACCTTCGCCTTCGACGAGACGTCAAGCCCTAAGTTTACTTCCTTTTTCTAATCTTTGAAAACACAAGAACTCTATGTCAGATTAACGAAATAGATACTTTTTAGGATTTTTATGTCCAAATAGGCAAAATTAGGCGTCAACGTCGAAATACGCAATTTTAGGTCCTATAGAACTAACGGTATTCAGTTTAGTTAGTCATGGTACGCATAAGTACCAACTTATATGTAAATTGGAGCTTAGGAAAAAAATGGGTTTTTACCTAAAGATCCGTGATCTACATTTTACATATGAATAATAAAACACCTATAAAGAGTATTTGGTATTAACACGGATAGCGATATAAAAAAATAAAAAAAGACCGAACTGTTAGGCAAATACGAAGCATGAGCGCATATCAACTAGCCACCTTGCTGCACGCTGGGCAGAAAATATTTTTTTCCACCTGTCGTATAGTGTGGAAAAACTTGGAGCCACTATCTTATATGATGAAATAGGCACTTTTTAGGACATTAAAGCTGAAATAGGCAAAAATAGGCACTAACGTCGAAAAGGTTTTTTTTAGGTCTTATAGAATTAACGCTGTTAAGTGTAAATAGTCATGAAACGCATAAGTACAAATTTTTATGCAAATAGGAACTCAGGAACAAAATAGGTTTTTACTTAAAATCCGCGGTCTACTTATTAGTCTATCACTTATTTTAGTCAGGTTGTGCCATAAAGCAGATTTCTAACCGAATCGACTCAGTATCTCTTCATTAACTATTCAATTTACCTGTTTAATCTTCAGCTTTCTTCTGAAACATCACATTTCAAAATCTATTCTCTTCTTGTCTAGACCGTTTACCGTTCGAAAAGGATATGGGGAACGATTTAAAGATGGGTTACAACTGTTCTACTCACTCCGCCGACCATGCTTGTTATCAGCACGGCTCCAGCGGCGATCGCGAAAATTACGTGCCCACGCTCTCCGTTCTCTCATTGTTCCAGCACGACAGTCCGCTCTAAACCTCTCTTTTGACGCGGGGAAAATGACTCTGCCGTTCGACACAGCACAAGAGGAAAATGGAAAGTTTGTGCCCTGGCACAGACATGTCATTGGCGTCAACGTGATTGTGCTGTACTCAAGAATGTCTCAACTTGATTTGCAGAACAGCTTAGTTTATGCTGTATTTCACAGTAACCCTGTTGTAACCAGTAGCTATTAAAGTAAATTGCAATACAGATACAGTATTTTGAAACATCTGCCCTAGATAGCAAGACTGAGTAGAAGATTATGATAAAACTTTTCTCTAACTGTGTTGATATTCCATCTGGGAGGCCATAGATTGCTAGCACTGACACATCTTTTACAGTTAGAAAAGATGAGAGAAAAAGTTTGGTCCTTGATGTAGTGTTTCACACAAATGCACATACTGTATTAGTATTAGAACGTGAGATTTCTAGTTAACAGAATTTGGTCCAGAGTAGCTGAAGGTTTTCAAGCAATTTTTCTTCCTCTTCTTGTTACGAAATGGGCGAGTGAATTCAAAGTAGCCTTACTTTCCTTGAAAATGATTTACGTATATGACATCCCAAGACAGCAATCGCAGATGAAAACATCGAGAATTTGAACTTTCGATAACTGAAATTGTCTGGAACAGCAAACGCCACCGCGTAGTAGAAGAAACAGTACTGCGCAGTGCGCACGAAAGACTGATTACGAAAAATCCTTTAGCTAAATTAAATAAGTGCCACATTTGTTGGCCTCTTGCAAAAGGGGAATGCAAATATAATGCTCACGGACGGCGGTGACTTGTTACCATGCGTAAAATGTGGACGCACCAGGTCACACCGGAAATGAAACTACAAATAAGTGGATGGGAGTCGATGGCTCTGCACCAAGAAGGACGAAGTCCAGTGCATGTGGTGAAGGATATGAGCAGATTTCGCTGGGATGGACAAAGAATTTTTTCTCTTATTGCTTCCGGTGCGTAGGAGTAATCGATAGAGGTGAATATTACGCAAATCTCCTGGACTAATAGGGGGAAAACGTACGCGGGGAGAGGCCTGTACTGGAAAACAAAGAAACCCTCTTCAACAGGACAAGGAATGTCAAATTAGTGATGCCGAAGCTAAGGCATTTGATATTGGAATTATTGGTAAAAACACATTTTCAGAGTGTGTGTCACTTTGATCTGTTCACACGTCTAAAGAAATTAGCGACTCGCAAAAGCAGCAGCTGAACGTATGTTTAGCACATCTGTCAGAATCGCATTTCACACATGGAATCTAATCAATTAAAAAAACGTTGCGCGAGGTGCCGCGACCAAAAAGAAATGTCATGCGACTGTGATCATTTTCTACTAGGAACCAATTGTCACTTTCAGGCCTATGAATTTTCACTATGTCCTTGCCTTACGTAGTCCGGTGGTAGCAGATCAGCTGAGGTGTTGGAAAAAGCTACTACCGTTCTTTTCATTGTAGATCCACTTTACTTACCACTGTGTTCATAAAGTGTATTTAAATATATTCGAATGTATTAGTGGAGGCTACCTACGGCTGTAATAATCTGCGCTTGTTTTCATAGGAAAATTTCCCTACGCGCCATGATTTTCTAGCGCAGATAAAAGACAGTGAATTTGTAGAGCGCTTGTATAACGCACTAAACTTTGCGCCCGGGCCACAGAAATTACCTTTAAACCAAATTGTCCGGTGGCGTATATGACAGTTGACTCAACAGCTTTACTTTGTAATAGCGTTGTTAACAATGTATTGACACACGTGTATGCGCAAGTACATTTGACATGTCGAAAAGCCGCGCGGGATTAGCCGAGCGGTCTAGGGGCTGCAGTCATGGACTGTGCGGTTGGTCCCGGCGGAGGTTCGAGTCCTCCCTCGGGCATGGGTGTGTGTGTTTGTCCTTAGGATAATTTAGGTTAAGTAGTGTGTAAGCTTAGGGACTGATGACCTTAGCAGTTAGGTCCCATAAAATTTCACACACACATTCATGTCGAAAAGCGCCGCACGGCGTCGAAAACAGTAGCATCAAGTTTCTCCGCTGCGGCCAATCGTACATTGTGAGTGTGAGAAGTTTGATGCTATGGAGTAACGCATAAAGTTTACTAAAAATTGAATGAATCTAAGACTGACACACATCCCCTATCGATGCTCTAGTACTAGACACAAGACATGACCAAGTTTGTTGTGGTGGCCATTTTTCGCAGCAACTACAGACAAACTTAAGCAGTTAGCAAGAAAACGGCTTTTTGCATGCGGCACGTGAATTTTATTTACACATCCTTCCGCGTTTTACTATTTTAACACGGCATCATCAGTGGGTATCATAGAATGTTAAAATGCTTATCGTTTTCACATATTCGTTTTCAGGTTTAAAGCAGTTCGCGTAAATGTTTTCTAGAAAAATTTAAAAGTACTAACAATAAACAACTTTAAGATCATAGAGATTTCCCCACGTGGGAAACAGATTGAAAGTCGCAACGTAACACTGTTACGTTACAGAAGTACCGTGTCTCCACACGAAGAATTCAGCTGTTATTTTCGGTGTCAGGCGTGTCATTACTTTCTGTGATACCAGAGTTCCGATTTTTTTGTTTTTACCTGTTTTCAAATCCCCGTCCGGTTTTCCCAGATTTCCCAAAAACGTGTAAGTGAAATGATGGGATGGTTCCTTTGCAAGACCGCGTCCTACATCCTTCCTCATTCTTCCCCAATCCATGCTTTGTTTCCATCTCTAATTTTTTTTTTCGTCTTCCTTCCTGCATTTAGAAACTTGTAGATTTCTTTAAATCGTAGTTCGTATGATTCATATCTTTTCCCTCAGTTTTTAAACACCACCTGCTTCAATTCTTCCCGAAACCCCTTCCTCGCGTCCACGTGCTTCACACGTGACCAATCACGACAGCCGACCACACGTGTCTCCCTGTGGAACCCTCTTACAGCCAAAACACTCCTGCACGTTCTCGAATAAAGTTCGCAGTTCCCCATTAAAAAGACAATGTCTCGTGACTAGCGTAAAAACTTTCTAGAAAAGCTCACATACAAATAAGTCGATCTAATTGGTAAAGAGTGTAATATAAACGGATACCACACTCTCACAGCGACGCAGTACTTCCTTGAATTCATATTCTGGACTTGCAGCGTTCGAATCCCCATCGACCATTCAGATTCTTTAAGTTTTAGATGGTTTCTCCAAATTACTTAATTGGAATGCATAGTGGTTCCTTCTGGAGAGAGCACGGCCGATTTACCTCCGAGACGTTAATCCCTAACCTACCTTTGTTATTCTCTTATCGGCTGCAGCGGGGAACTGAAAGTAAACGTGCGCAGAAAGGAAGGCCGGAAAAGCGGGGGAGGGACTGAGCGGTCCGTTCATTACCGACGAGGAGCGGCGGCGGAATTGCGTCGTGGAATATTAATGCCGCCAGGCGCGGGGCTGGGGGCGCGCAAATTAATTCCCGCTGCCTCCCCCGCGCTGCCTCCGGCTAGCGCGAGGTGTCGCGCTACGTGTGTGCACTCACTCGCGTAGCCCAGCCCATCCTAGCACCTAGCAGTGGTATTCCACTTTTGCTGCTTTCTCCGTGTAACAGTAACTTTGGGAATGCAGTACGTTGCACTTCCGACATCAACCTTCCTAATCCAGTAGTATGCAGCTCTAAACATGCCACCTCATGAATAAACTTTTCTCGGTATTCAAGCAGTACCGTTACGAATAAAATTCGCTATGATACGCACTACTGTAGAGACATACGTAAATATCCAGATTATTCAGTACTTTGTAGCGATACAAACATCAAGAAGTGTAAGTACACAGCTGGGCACTTTGCCATGAGTCAGTATTACCTATGTAAAAATATACTAGTCCTTCCCCTGTACCTTTGCCCACATATGCATTCCACACAAACTGCCTCTGTCCACCTCATCCTCCCATCTCTCTCTGTCTATCTTTCCCTCCCCTGTCTCTTCATCTTCTTTTCCCACTCTCTTTGCCCATATCTTCCAATCCTATCTCTGGTGATATCTTCCTCCCCACTCCCTCTGACCATATCCTCCTCCCACTCTTCCTTTTCCATCTGTCCTCTGCCGGCCGGTGTGGCCGTGCGGTTCTAGGCGCTTCAGTCTGGTTCGCTACAGTCGCAGGTTCGAATCCTGCCCCGGGCATGGATGTGTGTGATGTCCTTAGGTTAGTTAGGTTTAAGTAGTTCTAAGTTCTAGGGGACTGATGGCCACAGGTGTTAAGTCCCATAGTGCTCAGAGCCGTTTTTTGAACCAACTGCCCTCTACCCTTCTACACCTTCCACCTGCCTCAAGCATCTCACCCTAATCCCTGCTCTCTGTCCACATCCTCCTTCACTAGCTCTGTCCATCACCTGCTCTACCCATATCAACCTGTTCTTAGCTCAGCCTGCAATACATTTCAGTGAAGCAGTCCAATACTACTATCACAATACACCTGTTCGGGGCCTGGAAAACTGTTCCTTGTGTGTGACATTTAGGCTGCCCTGCAGAGCAGGTTGATTTGGCAGGGCTTTTCTGTTCCCACTCAACATGCCTGTCATGCAGGGCAGCCTGTATGTCAGGGGCTGAAAAACAAGTTGTTTTTCTGTATCTCTGATCCTATTGGTGTTAGGTGGCTAAACCCAACAGTGTTGATACTTATGAGACCTGCAGACCTGCTGTGTGTATGCCAGTATTGGTTGAAATCGATTCACCATTTCGTGAGGAGAGCCCAAGAAAAATTCTCTCTCTCTCTCTCTCTTTCTTTTCCTCTCTTTCTCTCTCTCTCTCTTTTCCTCTCTCTCTCTCTCTCTCTCTCTCTCTCTCTCTCTCTCTCTCTATATATATATATATATCCTCAAATGGAAGACTTTTTGATCGCTATTTATAGTTTTAAAACAGTCAGTGACGTAAGTGAAGGAGGTAACAAAGGAACAGGTGGACTTGGGATGATGTTACACAATGGCAGTTACTTGGGACAGGAATTGAGAGCGAGGTCGTTGAGTTCAGCCAAGAAGACAGAGATGATGTCACTCAAAGGATGGTGTAGATTCTGACCTTACCTGGAAACCATATATGAGAAGTTGTGTCGTTGTGGGTGAGGACAGAGATTTTCGTTGTAGAGCAAGATGTCAAGCTTTGACATGGAGTGATAGAAAACAGAATTGTCATGCTATCACACATTTATCACACACGTTAAAAAAAAAAAGAAAAAAAAGAAAGAAGGAAACTGACGAACGCCGTGTGTTTTGGCCAAGAAACAGGCAAAGTCACCCCAATTGGGCTTTGTACATAATAACACTGGAAAAAAGAATCATATAACGTGTCGAAGCTGACAGTAAAGCTTCCTTAGACAAAACTTGCGCCTCCAGTGTGAAATACACTGATGTGGTATGTGAATGCTCAGAAAACGGCAGTAGATCACATGGTCACTCGCTGCTGTGTGGTAGCTGCTGTAGTGCTTCCCAGTGGCAGTTGGCATCTGTATCGGAAACCACACAGCATTTGGGTGGGCACAACAGGCTCAAGAAATCTCAAGGAGGACATAGTTCCATGAGGCTGTATTTCATACTACTTTACTGTGTACTGCCTGTTTTGGGCAAGCCCATTCTGAAGTATTATGCTCTTATATGCGCTTGAACGGCCCATGCCCTAAACCGTTAGTGTACAATAAAGTACAGTCTGATGGAATAATGACCTCTTCCTAGTAGAATTTAGTCATTCGGAAGTGGGGTTGGGTAAAATAGTGATTAATGAGATGGCCTGACAAAGACGTGAAAAAAATTGCACACACCTCATTGTACCGAACGGCGCAGTACTGGGAGAGGAAAACTGCTGTTGATGCAATAGTGATGTTCGCGTTGCTTAATAGTGGTCGCACGCTTTTAATTTTAGTAAGTATGCGATAGAGTGCCTCCACATGCCAATTTAGTATTTACTGCTTTTGACAACACTTCTACCTTGGCAACGTGTGCTAAAATACACTGTCCTGTCACATTAATGTGCGCAACCTGACTAACCACCTTTTGCAACGCACACCGCTGCGAGAGGCGCGGGAAAAGAGTTAATGAGGTTTTGGATGGCAGCGGCAAGGATAATGGATCCACGCCGACTCCAGTGCCGGCCCAGTTGTGCTAGGTTTCATGGTTGAGGATACAGTGCACAAACAGATCGATCGAGATTGTCCCAAAGATTCTAGATTGGATTTAAATCCAGGGAGTTCGGTGTCCGGTGTCCGGGAAGTGCGGTAAGCTCATCCTGGTGCTCTTAGAACCAAGCACGTACACTGAGAGCTGTGTAACGCGTTGCATTGTCCAGCTGGTAGATGCCATAGTTCCGAGGAAAACAAACTGCATATAGGTGTGGACGTGGTCCCCAGTGGTAGACGCATACTTGTGTTAATCCATAGTGCCTTCAAGAATGACGAGATTACCCAGGGAACGCCACGAAAGTGTTCCTTAGACGGTAAGGCTACCTCCTCCGGCCCGGACCCTTCCGACGATTGTTGCAGAGTATTTGTTTTCAGACGTTTCACGCCGTATACGCCAACGGCCGTCTGTTCGATGGAGCATAAAACGTGATTCATCCGAAAAGGCCACTTGTCCCCATTCAGTGGACGTTCAGTTGCGGTGCTGACGTGGAAGTTCCAGCCTGCGTCGCCGTTGAATAGCAGTCAGCATGGCTGCATGAACCAGGCACCTGCTCCGGAGGCCCATAAACAGCGAAGTTCGCCGATTGGTCGTGGAGGAGACACTGTTGGTACGCCCTTCGTTAATTTGGGCGTTCAGTTGCTTAACAGTTACTCGCCTATTCTCCCGCACGCGTCTCCGCAGCCATCGTTCACCACTGTACTCTATGGCCCGTGGTGCATAAGAGTTGCCTAGCCGCCAGTTTCGGATAGTGCCATTTTACCATGCACAGCATAACCACGGCAGCACGCGAACAGTTCACAAAATTAGCCTTTTCGAAAATGCTTCGACCTTGGCCGTAAATCCTCCAGGACAACCCCAGATCCACTCAAAAATGGTTCAAATGGCTCTGAGCACTATGGGACTTAACATCTGTGGTCATCAGTCCCCTAGAACTTAGAACTACTTAAACCTAACTAACGTAAGGACATCACACACATCCATGCCCTGAGGCAGGATTCGAACCTGCGACCGTAGCAGCCCCGCAGTTCCGGACTGAGCGCCTAGAACCGCTAGACCACCGCGGCCTGCCCAGATCCACTCAGTCCGCTTTGAAATGAGTACTGGGAATCTTTCCCGGGGGAAAAAGGCGGCCGGGGCTAATGGTCAATAGCCTTCCTCCTCTTAGTGCCATGGCGAAGAAAGGATGGACTCTGCTTGCAGTCAGAGCGGACGTTATTTTTATTTATTTTTTTAAAGTAATGATCCAGTCGTAAAGTGCTTTCACCGACATTGTCATTCTTGGTTCAATCGCACCATTACAACCGAAATCAGAGTGCACTTTAACCACCTAGAGGAGAAGGATTTTCACCAGCATGTCTCCATCTCTCCTCTTTCTCAGGACGCACTTTGCAGCGATTGCTTACGTCTTGTATTAAGAGAAAGACAGAATCTTCTTGCAGTGATAGATTATACCAACATCGTATGTTGTCCCTCACCTAACGCTGAATTTTGAGGGGTACGTTGGTTAAACTGTGGCAGTAAATCCTGTGAACCGTCGATGGTTCAAATGGCTCTGAGCACTATGGGACTTGACTGCTGAGGTCATCAGTCCCCTATAACTTAGAACCACCTAAACCTAACCAACCTAAGGACGTCACACACACCCATGCCCGAGGCAGGATTCGAACCTGCGACCGTAGCGGTCGCACGGTTCCAGACTGTAGCGCCTAGAACCGCTCGACCACGTCGGCCGGCCAACCGTCGATGTTTCGCTGATAATTTGAAGAGAGGCTCGCTTGCCTCATGTCTTCCTTGTGAAGTTGTGTTGTTGTCCTTACTGGAACTCATCTCTGTAGGTAGTGGCTTGTAACGGCTATTTAGAACATAGGAAGTCATTGCGGTCACTGAGATCGCTGCTACTGACACTATAGTAATGTTCAAAGTCGCTGATTTAAAAAAGCATTGCCCGAGTGAAATACGCAACGGTTGTATCTGTCTCATGAGAGCCAGTGAAAATCTGTAAATCAGTATAACGGTCTCGATGTCTCATGATAGCATCGAGTACAGTAACTGTACGTAAAATCAGTGTCGATTCTTGAAAAATTTAACAAAAAAAAATCTTCAAATGTATGTGAAGTCTTATGGGACTTAACTGCTTACGTCATCAGTCCCTAAGCTTACACACTACTTAACCTAAATTATCCTAAGGACAAACACACACACACACACGCCCGAGGGAGGACTCGAACCTCCGCCGGGTCCAGCCGCACAGTCCATGACTGCAGCGCAAAATTTAACATAAAATCAAATTTTGCCCAAATAACTTTTTCATGCACTTTCAACAATTGTATCACTCTCAACAATAAAACCGTTAATGATTCGTTCTGCAATCAGTTACGTGTTCATATCACAGAGCAACGAGCTAGACTGCCGGAAGATTATTTTTTAATACACGTCAGTATTCGTAAAGATTCCAGTACGGTCAGATTGGTATCTTAATAAGTTATTTATTAATTATTGTTACCTGACATTATAAATCTTGCCACCAGTTTTATATGAGAGTTCCTACAGTTCGTCGTAACTCAAAAACAGTCTCCTACAGAGAGAAATTTTCACCGGCTCCGGGTTTAGGTGCTTGACCACCTGCCGTAGTCGAGTGGGTAACCTGCCTCTCTTCTGATACACATAGCTGTAGCAGTGATTGTAACTGTATTGAGATTAAATCAAGACACACAGAGAGACATAAACGCCACAAGCTTATAAAAAAGAAACACCCCTCTGTCAAATAAAGAGATATTAATGTAAGTTTGAGTGGTAGACATTTGTGGGGAATATTCCATATAATGACGACCGTTGTAAGGAAGAGCTTGTGCCGTCATCACTGGTTTGCTTAAATGTCAACAACTCACTCACGTCCGAGAGCAGCAGCAAACAGCCGGCAAACTGTTCCGAGAGCTGCAGCATCCGCCTAATGTCGTACGATGCCAGGTAACGCGCTTTGCAGCCGCCTCGAGTGGCAGCCCAGGCCGCCGGAAATTCATCCCTGCAGCGCCCTGCTGGTGGCTCTAACGAGGCGTGCGCCGGCGGAGAGCAAAGTTGAGGAATGCTATCTGGCACGCTCGGAAAACTCGCCCGCTGAGCCGCGTTCGAGGAGCAGCCAAGCTAACGACGGTTCGCCGGCAGCAGCGACAACTCGAGCTAACAAGCGGCGGCAGTCTCTCTCTCTCTCTCTCTCTCTCTCTCTCTCTCTCTCTCTCCCCCACTACCAGCAGCCACGCTCCTTATCCGACCTCTCTCTCTCTCTCTCTCTCTCTCTCTCTCTCCCACTACCAGCAGCCACGCTCCTTATCCGACCAGCGGGCCGAAAAGAGCGATCATCTGCATGTTGCGAGCTAGCATCCACCGGCGATGTGTTCTCCTCCACTTACTTTGATCTTTGATCAGCTGTTACAAACGCAAACAGATATGTATGAATCGCGCTGTCAACTTCTTCGCTTCTTCGTGGCAGCGTTTCTAGGGATTATTTTACTCATTTCATAGTATGGGTAATTCTGATGAACATTGCCCGTTTCAGCATATAGGGACCATCTATACAGAAAGAATAAAGTAAGCTAATGTTTGATTAGGTATTCACAGTTGTTTAAATTATTATTATTATTCTTTTTTTTTCTTTTCTCAGACGTTATGTCTGGTCAAAAATGGACAGTGACGCCGACCTTGATCAAGCGTGACTTCCTTTTAACTGTACGGTATATGTTATATTGCATTTAGGAGCTTTCGGGTAATTGAACATGTATCAATAATTACGGATTTCTGTAGTTGTATATATAAGTTTGGATGTAGCTGTATTGCATTGATGTACTGATGGATATTGTGTGGTATGACTCCTGTAGTTGATAGTATAATTAGTATAATGTCAACTTTATCCTGATGCCACATGTCCTTGACTTCCTCAGCCAGTTAAATGTATTTTTCAATTTTTTCTCCTGTTTTCTTTTGTATATTTGTTGTATTGGGTATGGATATTTCGATTAGTTGTGTTAATTTCTTCTTTTTATTGGTGAGTATGATGTCAGGTTTGTTATGTGGTGTTGTTTTATCTGTTATAATGGTTCTGTTCCAGTATAATTTGTATTCATCATTCTCCAGTACATTTTGTGGTGAATACTTGTATGTGGGAACGTGTTGTCTTATAAGTTTATGTTGTAAGGCAAGCTGTTGATATATTATTTTCGCTACATTGTCATGTCTTCTGGGGTATTCTGTATTTGCTAGTATTGTACACCCGCTTGTGATGTGATCTACCGTTTCTATTTGTTGTTTGCAAAGTCTGCATTTATCTGTTGTGGTATTGGGATCTTTCATAATATGCTTACTGTAATATCTGGTGTTTATTGTTTGATCCTGTATTGCAATCATGAATCCTTCCGTCTCACTGTATATATTGCCTTTTCTTAGCCATGTGTTGGATGCGTCTTGATCGATGTGTGGCTGTGTTAGATGATACGGGTGGTTGCCATGTAATGTTTTCTTTTTCCAATTTACTTTCTTCGTATCTGTTGATGTTATGTGATCTAAAGGGTTGTAGAAGTGGTTATGAAATTGCAGTGATGTAGCCGATGCATTTATATGAGTGATTGCTTTGTGTATTTTGCTAGTTTTTGCTCGTTCTAGAAAGAATTTTCTTAAATTGTCTACCTGTCCATAATGTAGGTTTTTTATGTCGATAAATCCCATCCCTCCTTCCTTTCTGCTTAATGTGAATCTTTCAGTTGCTGAATGTATGTGATGTATTCTATATTTGTGGCATTGTGATCGTGTAAGTGTATTGAGTGCTTCTAGGTCTGTGTTACTCCATTTCACTACTCCAAATGAGTAGGTCAATATTGGTATAGCATAAGTATTTATAGCTTTTGTCTTGTTTCTTGCTGTCAATTCTGTTTTCAGTATTTTTGTTAGTCTTTGTCTATATTTTTCTTTTAGTTCTTCTTTAATATTTGTATTATCTATTCCTATTTTTTGTCTGTAACCTAGATATTTATAGGCATCTGTTTTTCTCCATCGCTTCTATGCAGTCGCTGTGGTTATCCAATATGTAATCTTCCAGTTTAGTGTGTTTTCCCTTGACTATGCTATTTTTCTTACATTTGTCTGTTCCAAAAGCCATATTTATATCATTGCTGAATACTTCTGTTATCTTTAGTAATTGGTTGAGTTGTTGATTTGTTGCTGCCAGTAGTTTTAGATCATCCATGTATAGCAAATGTGTGATTTTGTGTGGGTATGTTCCAGTAATATTGTATCCATAATTTGTATTATTTAGCATGTTGGATAGTGGGTTCAGAGCAAGGCAGAACCAGAAAGGACTTGATGAGTCTCCTTGGTATATTCCACGCTTAATCTGTATTGGCTGTGATGTGATATTATTTGAATTTATTTGGATATTAAGTGTGGTTTTCCAATTTTTCATTACTATGTTTAGGAACTGTATCAATTTAGGATCTACTTTGTATATTTCCAATATCTGTAGTAACCATGAGTGGGGTACACTATCAAAAGCTTTTTGGTAATCAATGTATGCGTAGTGTAGCGACCTTTGTTTAGTTTTAGCTTGATATATCACCTCAGCATCTATTATCAGTTGCTCTTTACATCCTCGTGCTCCTTTGCAACAGCCTTTTTGTTCTTCATTTATAATTTTGTTCTGTGTTGTTTGTGTCATTAATTTCTGTGTATTGACTGAAGTTAATATTTTGTATATTGTTGGTAGGCATGTTATGGGGCGATATTTAGCTGGGTTTGCTGTGTCTGCTTGATCTTTAGGTTTCAGATAAGTTATTCCATGTGTAAGTGTATCAGGGAATGTGTATGGGTCTGCAATGTAACTGTTAAATAATTTAGTTAGATGTGAATGTGTTGAGGTGAACTTCTTTAGCCAGAAATTTGCTATTTTATCTTTTCCAGGGGCTTTCCAATTGTGAGTAGAATTAATTGCTTGGGTGACTTCATGTTGCAAAATTATCACTTCAGGCATTTGTGGTATCATCTTGTATGTGTCTGTTTCTGCTTGTATCCACCGTGCATGCCTGTTATGTTGTACCAGGTTTGACCATATGTTGCTCCAGAAGTGTTCCATGTCTGCTATGTTTGGTGGATTGTCTATTTTAATGTGTGTGTTATCTATTGTCTGGTAAAATTTCTTTTGGTTTGTGTTGAATGTTTGGTTTTGTTTCCTTCTATTTTCACTTTTTTAGTATCTTCTAAGACGTTTGGCCAATGCTTGTAATTTCTGCTTCTTTTCATCTAATTGCTCTATCGCTTCTTGTTGTGAGATTTTACCTAACCTTTTTCGTTTTTTTTCTGACATTTCATTTCCTATAAATTGTGTTAGCTGTCCGATGTCTTTTCTCAGTTTTTCTATTCTGATCTGTAGCCTGTGTTGCCATGCTGGTTTTGTGGGTTTCTTCTGTGTGTTGGTTGGTTCTGATCTCTGCCTAGTGTGTATATTTAGTGTAGTGAGTGCTCCTATATAAACCAGTAGTTGTAACTCTTCCATAGTTGTGTTTTCATTTATTTTGTTGTGTATCATTGTGTTGATAGTTTTTATTGTTGTTTCGACTTGTTATTTGGCGGTCTATGCAAGAATGGTCTAATGTCTGTATTTGTGTCTTTGTATTCTATATATGTCAGCTGAAGTTTTTCTTCTATATCTAACATGTGTGTTACTTCGAGTTCTATTTGTGCTTGTTCTGGTGCCTGTCTTAAGATTTCGTTTTCCTCTCATTGTTTAATTGATGCGTGTTGTTCTTTGTTTGTTTGCTCTGGGATGTTTGAGTCCATTACTGTATTTTCTTCTTGTTCTTCTGATTTTGTTCCAGTATTTGCTGTACTTGTTGTTTGATGTTTTCTAATTCTGACTGGGGTATCCTGTTATTTTTGATTATTACACGGATCTGATCAGCTAGTCGTTGTTCTGTTAAAAATTTTAATTCTGGGTATCTGATAATAAATGTTGTGTATACTTGTGATCTGTATCCAGTTGTGTTGGTTCCTAGGTTTGTTGCTTGGTAATAACAGAACATGAGGTGTCGATTAACTTCATCTGACCATCTCATCCTCTGTCTCTGTTTTCCTTCTAGAGTGGTTGCAGGAAGCATATCCTGCAAAACACCTCTGTTTGGATTTAAATCATTTTCCAGTTGGCTAGCAGTGTCATTACCATTGTGGGCGGGTATAGGGTTCAAACGTCGTCCCCGACCATGACGGCGCTTGTCCGAGACTTCTTTAGTTCTGTCCTGAACCAACTAATCACACTAAAAGGGGGGTTAGCCCTATTAGTGGTTTGTTCTTTTCGTCGCCTTTTACGACTGGCAGAACATACCGGAGGCGTATTCTTTTCTCGGGCCTCCACGGGGTTTATTATTATTATTATTATTATTATTATTATTATTATTATTACCACTGGCGAATCCGGCAGTGCTTCGCAATTGCTAAATTATGTATGGGAACGGGATGTACATCTTAATATACTTCACCTTTCCTCCTCATTCGTGGGACCGATGACCGTAGCAGTCTGGTCCCTTTAATCCCCCAAACCAACCAATCAACCTCATTCGCCGGCCGGTGTGGCCGAGCGGTTCTAGGCGCTTCAGTCTGGAACCGCGCGACCGCTACGGTCGCAGGTTTGAATCCTGCCTCGGGCATGGATGTGTGTGATGTCCTTAGGTTAGTTAAGTTTAAGTAGTTGTAAGTTCAAGGGGACTGATGACCTCAGATGTTAAGTCCCATAGTGCTCAGAGCCATTTGAACCATTTTCTAAAGTCGCCTAGGTTCTTCCTCAGGATTCAAGCTATCTACGTACGAAATTTCATAGAAATCCGGTCAAAGGGTTAGTTGTGAAAATGCAACAGACGAAGTAACTTACGCATTTATAACTTGCTATTACTGCATCTTTTTTTTTCGTCATCCGATTTTGATTAAATAAAGCATATACTGTACCATAAGCTATGCTCAATTTACCTGTGAAAACTCCATGAAAGAGTTCAGCATGTTCACAGAAAAACAGAAAGATAGGACAGTTTTATCTAAAACTTTAAATCGCAAAATATTTTATTTGCGTCATCTTATTTTGATGAGCTAAAGCCTGTACGGCGCCTGAAACTTTGCTCCAGTTACCTGCGAAAATTCATCAGATAGTTTGGAAGACCATCTTGTCCAAACAGGCAGATGACAGTTTTGCGAATTTATTATTAATGCATAAATTAGTATCGTTATTCGTTCCGATCAGACTTTTGCGAACTACAGCTTGATGTCTGTACGCGGTTCTGTCCTAAACGTTGTAGGAATCTATCTGAGCTATTTCCAGATCATTTTCGACGTGTTGATTCCGGGGTAAACTTTACAGTCGTTACACGCATGTTAAAATTTTATTGGTAAGTCTTTTAGCTGGAAGTCCTTAATCTCTCCATGTAATTTCAATCTTTTTCCTGACATCTAGGGCGAGAATGAGCGATTTCTCTGTTCTTTCCGTGGTTTCTAGATCGCAGCCAATTTCATTTCTGTTTGATTCTTACAATTTTGTGTTCATCTTTTATGATATCTTGGGTGTCGCATTTTACGTAATTTGTGAGAGTTGTGCTGGCATACAGGGTTTCTCATACTATAACTGTGTTACGGTGCCGTCTTTCGCGTGGGTGGAGAAATATTTATCAGTATGGATCTCTTCAGTTTATATGGGCAAATTTTCTGTGTTTTTGTTCTTCCGCTGTCGATACGTGAAGTACGAGGTTCTCTCGACTTGACCAAACTTTGTTGACAATTTTTGAGTGTAGGGTTTTGTGCATATTATTTGACTTTTCGGAAGGAAATTTGTAAGCTATCTTTTTCAGCAAATCCTTTGTGGGTTTCTGTCTTAATTGCAGTCGTTTCGTCATTCGTTTGTGTGGGAGCGTCGTCTCGAAAGGAGCAACATACGATTTTGATATCACCTCTGTCGTTCTAATTTTATTATTTTCCAGTAGTTTCGAATTTTCAGTTGCTTTTCCTCTTATCGGATGAGTGTCTAGAACCATGTTAAAGATAAGTGGAGCTGCAATGTCGCCAATTCCGATTGGTTACAAGATAACAGATCGCACATCCTTTGACCCGATTTCCCGCGAGACGAGACGCTTGGGAAGGGTCACTATGTGTGTGGGGGGGGGGGGGGGGGGAAGAATCCGTGTAGCAGCTGACCGAGGCCAGTGCGGTCGTTGTCGGGCTTCGTTGCTTGCAGCGAGGTCAGCTCTTCTGCGGCCCACTTGGTCGGCAAGTCAACAGAGGGAGGACTGTCCCTTCCAGAGCCAGCCGTTGCAAGTCAGGTACACGGCGAGACCCGCACTGTGCCGGAACCCATTTCTCCACCTGGAACGACAATAAGTAGCTGAGAGGTGGCTATTATCATCGCTCTGTCCTGTTACCTGTGGTATCACCTGCAGTATGGACTCATTGACTCAACTTGTACGTACGAGATAAAAATTAAATCGCTGCGATAGTTGTTGTTTTGGTGCAGCAACAATATAGCCGCATTAATGTACATTCTCCAATGTTGTCTCATATATCGATTTGTCTCAGAGCAGTATACAGTTGGAGAAAAGCAACCTGATGTAAAGGTTAGGCGACGTCGGCTCGAGCAAAATTGTCCATACAACCATAGGGCAGAACTGCACCGTTGAGGAGCCACGACATAGAACTACAGCCATTCAGCGACAAGCTTCGAAGTGTGTGCATTTAAACTAACTCATCTCACAAGGGGAGGGTCTGACATGTGGATCATCGATTTTGATCAAGTTTTGCAAGGTCGTTCTATGGTTGAAAAACAGACTCACACATGTTCCTAGTTTTTGTACAATATCGAGGTCAAAGCTGATGCCGGAAAATCCTATTTTCAGTACTATATATCGAAAGATAGTCTAAAAACGGATATTTTTGTTAATATAATATGGGGTCCAAAGCTAATAGTGTTAGTTACATGTAAATTGAAGGTCGAGAGGAGAAGAAAGGAAAGGAAAGGGGAGGGATCACTTCTGTTAGTTGCACTGGGGCGTTATGCACAATCGGCGGTGACGAGTGAAAATGTGTACCGGACCGGGATCGAACCCGTGATCTCCTTCTTACTAGGCGGGTGCGCTACCACTGCGCCACCCGGGGCACAGTGTTATCGTCATTGCATGGACTATGCCGGCTCACTTCACGACCGATCCACACTCCCATCTCCCCCTGTGGGCCCAGGGATTAGAATAGGCCCGAGGTATTCCTGCCTGTCGTAAGAGGCGAGTAAAAGGAGTCTCTCACCTTTCGGCCTATATGTGATGGTCCCCTGTAGGGTTTGACCTCCACTTTTCAAAATTTTCCCAAAGAGCGAGCCAATTGGGGAAGGGCGCCTTACATGATGCATTGTGTCCATCGTGCATTGAGATATTTAGCCCACTTTCTCGTCGTCGCATTGCAGTCCCACTCATCCTCCATCTTTTGGGCGAGGACACCTTCCTGGGTGCGTTCACCTCCACACACTATGCAGTGTCGTTATCTGCGCCGACGATGACCACGGAATTCTTTACACCTCATATCCAGCACGGTAGCCAGTCTGTTGTGGTGGGGCCGCCATGTACCCTGTTGATTGTAGCCCCCTGACCATACAGGGATCGCTGTGCTGATGCCTGCGCCATTAACTCCTCACGTATGCCAAGGAGTAGATGCCCGTCACTCTTGGGCATCAGGACTCTGGGCAATGGCCATCCTGCCAGGTAGCCTTTGCTGCGGCTGGGTGGCGCCCGTGGGGAAGGCCCCTGTTCGGGTTGGGTGGCATCAGGGCGGATGATGCGCGATGAAGCGTACTACGTCATCACTTGCTGGTGATCAAACGTTCCAAGTCTCAGTACAATGCAAGAAAGTATGATCCTAAACCATTCCCCTCCCTGGCCACACCATGGGAGGAACGCCGGGCTAAGGATGGCAGCATACCTTATTCGCCCCAATACCTCGTATGTACGAGAGTTGATGGGGACTCCTTTGTCTCAATGAAGCCTCAGTTTTTTGTAGAGCTTTCAGAGGACAAGTTTGAGGAGGTGAAGGGCTTGTCCAAAATGCGGTGAGGGTCAGTCTTGATAAAAACGGTATCTTCTGCTTAGTCACAGGCATTACTCGCTTGTGACATGCTGGGGGATGTTTCCGTTACCATCACGCCACAGACCTTAAATATGGTACAGGGTATTATATTCAACAGTGACCTTCTTTTGCAGTCTATCTGCGCGCCAACTTAGAGCGACGAAGAGTTCATTTCGTCCGGCGCGTCAATCGGGGTCCGAAGGATAATCAGGTTGCAACCGGTGCGTTCATCTTGGCTTTCGAGGGTGACACATTACCCGAAAAGATCAAGGTGATGGTCTACCACTGTGATGTCAAGCCATATATCCATCCCCCAATGCAGTGCTGGAAGTGCTAGAAGTTCGGTCATATGTCTTCCTGCTGTACTTCCAGCATCACATGTCCAGATTGTGGACGTACATCCCATCCCAGTATTCAATGTGCCCCGCCTCCCATCTGTGTCAACTGTGGAGAGCATCATTCCCCTTGCTCACTAGACTGCAGTATTTTACAACGAGGAAGGAAAATCATAGAATACAAGACCTAAATTTTTTAACATCGTGCAGCCCTGTCAGCAACTGTGATAATTGAACACGTCAGCCTGAGTTGCAAATAGAAGGCAATCTTTACCATGGTTTGAGCCAAAATAATTTGGCCTTCTTCGGAAGCCAGTGACACTAAACTGTGAAATGCAATAGTTTAATATCACTGCCTTCTGAAGAAGCTCCACATTCGATATTGCGTCCAGCCGTTGGGAAATGGTGGCTATAATTTGGCCGAAGCCTCACAGATGTGGCCGATGCTGATCCGGAAGTCCAGATCTTGCACTATGCGATTTCCATATTTTCGACAAGCTGAAAGAATATCTGAGGGGGAAACAGAGTTTTTAACGATGATGACGTTCACACAGCGGTTCTAGAATCCCTCCGCGACGGATCAGCCTTCTACCGTCGAGAAACTGAACGATATGTAGAACGTTTCGACATTTGTATACAGAGACTGTGTGACTTTGTTGAAAAATACTGTCATATATCTGCGTCATTTTGAAGTGTAGTGTAGCATTCAATATTATGTACTTGGCCTATCATAATAATGTATCAGTTACTTTTTGAAGTCCCAACGGAAATGTTGCAAACTAAAGTGGACTTAGGGTATTAGCGAATAATTTTATCTGCAGTGCAGTTTGTACATACGCTCACCTAAAAGGTGAACGTATCTACTACAAAAGTGAATGTCTGGAAATGGTCATTTAACGATGTAGTGTTGTGCATTTTATTGATTTTATTTTATTTTCATTTCCGCGTTAGTCTCTTCAAACACGGGCTGTGGTACATTACGACCAAGGAAAACTTCGGCGGAATTGCAGTGGTTGAAGCAACACATTAGTTGGTGATAAAGTATTATAAAAACTACTTTCTGCCAGTGCTGAAATGTGGTTGACACTTGGCCGGCCGGAGTGGCCGAGCGGTTCTAGGCGCTACAGTCTGGAACCGCGCGACCGCTACGGTCGCAGGTTCGAATCCTGCCTCGGGCATGGATGTTTGTGATGTCCTTAGGTTAGTTAGGTTTAAGTAGTTCTAAGTTCTATGGGACTGATGACCACAGCAGTTAAGTCCCATAGTGTTCAGAACCATTTGAACCATTTGATTGACACTTATTAGACAATTATTTTACACGGTCACGTCAATCATCTTCAGAAACTGGAATAGAAAAAAAATTGTCCATATGCGAGTAGGACTCGGACACTGAGGGTGCCGTACAAACGTAATTTTGTGTACAGACAGTTCATCCAGTCCGGGAATTGAGGATCTAGGCCATTTTTGGCTGTTACCGATATTGCTACTGGTAAGACATTGGTCCCAGGGATTCCAAGATTGTCCAATAATATAATGCGACACAAAGTCATGCAGGAGGCAGGTGATAATTGTGACAACAACCAGCAGTTCTCTATTCAGGCTGACTGGAACGCAATGATAAAAGTCAAACATCAGGCAAGGAATGACTTTATTGCTCATATGGCGCGTTTCGGGATTGACCGGTCATCAGATACCAAGGAGACTGGTCTGCGGATGTTTGCTTCACATGCAACTTGAAACACCGTATCTACGTGCAGGAATCGCTCCTGGATATTTGATGGTGGATAAACTCTGAAACACGTCATTGCGACTCAGTCAGCCTAAATGGAGAACTGTTGATTGATTGAATTTAATGTCTGATGTCAGTGACAAATGACGAAAGAAATATTTTTCGAGTCATGTTGTTGTTGTTGTTGTGGTCTACAGTCTAGAGACGTATCGTGTCATTTAATTACAAATTCACAATTTTCTGATTTTTTGTTCTTTACTTGTATTCTGAGACCTTGTTTCTTGCCGAACTGCATGATTCTAAGTCAACGGTTTTGTTGCCTGAATTTGTGAGTGTTAAAACATGTGACATAAATGGCCATATCTTTTGATTGCATTGACTTAGAAGCTTCAATGTTGTACACTGCCAAGGCACCATAGACCTCAGCATGTGACAAATTTAGACTTGATACGTCTATCGGTTCCTGAGGAAAAGGGTTTTTAACGGTCCGACAGACAGACAGACAGACAGACAGATAGATGGACAACAAAGTGATCCTATAACGGTTCCGTTTTAAGCAACTGAGGTGCGGAACGCTAATTTGGGTCCCATTATAACCAGCTGAGGTATATAATCATAAAAAAGGAAGAAATCTACAAAAAAGAAAATTTTTGCCATTTTTACTTACAGCTGACTTAAAATAAAACTCTCCATAAATATTAAGCAGCGTGTCGTGAACGGAGTGCACACGACGTGCATTCACATTTAAAGGTTTTGCCATGACGTACAGGCGCTGCTCAGTTTGCCAGTGGAATTCAATGGGCATGTTTCAGTACGTTAGCACACGTCGCGTACATTCCGTCTGCCAAATGTCGCTTAAGATTTATCAGTATTGACTGCAAATACCTTCCGTTTTCCTTTTGTAGAACAGGCAAAAGCTTTCCAAAATTGCTTATTAAATTTTTTAATGTAGATTTATGTCTCTTTTTCTCCGCTGCATTTTCTGGAGGTAATCAGGGTATGGCCAAAACTGGTCCGATTAAAATACCGTATGGTTGTAATTAAAGTGCAGCTGTTCACGGAGGTAGATATGCTAATGCGTTAATGCAGAACAGATTTACACTGCAAAAAAACTAGTTCTAGTCGCCAGGTACAAATCTAGAGTTGCACATATCGTCGAAGTCTCCGGTGCTCATATAGAACAAACCGTGTAAGTGGCGTTAATAACAATGCTTCTCAATTCTCACTTGTTTTCTGCCCTCGTCCCACTTCCGTACGTCTTTCTTGCATTCACAGTGCCCGATTTGCACCTGACGGCCAGAATTTATTTTCCCCAACGTAAATCGGGTCCGCTAGGATGTCTACCAAGTTTCACTGCCATACGATAAATAAAGCCCCCAGCGAACCTCTGTGAGCAGCTACCCTTTAATTATAACCAGCCAACATAACCGAGCTATCGCGATGGTGCGTGAAAGAAGCAAAGATAATTGGCTAAATAACGTATTACTGTGAATATCGAGCATTGTAGGTATTAGACTATAAAATGTTTGCACACTTTTGTATTGCATGTTATGCAGAAAATGCAGTGAGCGTGCGGGGTGTTGTCTCAATGAGCTCTGTTTCCCGGCACCTAAAATCTACTTCATCTTGTAAAGTAAGACGGGAAACCGGCTGGCAGATGCGGTCGGCTAGCAGAAACGGCTGCATGTCTGCCGCGGCACGGCTTCCCAGCCAGTAATGCTGTTACGGCCGACGGGGTTTCTCCCTCGGCCCCGTCTGCTGCGAAGACCACCCTTCCCGCTGCACCGCTTCTCCCATCCTTCTGCATGTCCGCCATTGATGCAACTTGGCCCTTAACGTAGGCAACCCCATCTATCCTTCAGGTCATCCTTGTGACGTGTTACTTTATTAGACTGCTGGCTTGTTCGCAAGATATGTCAAGCGGGCAGTGGAACACTAAAGAATAACCGCGTACTTCCGATGATACATTCACAGTCAATGGGGGCTCAGTGATAATCGTCAGTCTATTAAGTGTCTTTGAACTTAGTGTGTGAGTTGGAAACGTCTGAAATTATCCGCCAATTTTTCCTTCAGATCAGCATCCTTTACCTTGAATTACGTATACCTTACGAATGTAACCGCGACGTAATCTGAAAATATATCTTGAAATACTCCTAAAACAAATTAAGGTACTTAAGATAACTTGATAAAAGAAGATGGAAAAAGACAACACCTATGTTGCTGTTAACTAACGTATCTCACATAGTAATTTTGCTTTGTAACTACAGCAAATATCATTAACATCTATTAATTTAAAAAAGTACGTATAATACATTACACTGCCTTCTTCTTACTCTTCACGCATATCTTAATAAATGATCAAAGATTTAACGAAGCCCTTATGCTTTTCGTAAGAGCCAGCTGCTGCAGACATAGCTGATTGAAAAACATTACAAACGCCTGATTTATGTCAATACACTAGAGCATTATTCTCTCAGTTTTGTTTACCGTTCACGTCATTCGAAGTTAAATAGAAATTCACAAAAGCCGTCAACTCTGCTGCAAGCGTCCACACTGAATTTTAGCTGACAGCGTAGAGAGTGTCTTTCAAACTCGGTGTTTGACGCCCTTTGAAGCGTCGACAAGTTGCCAGTGTCCCCTTCCAGAGTTGTAGCGCTCTCGAAAATTGGACCCGTCACTTCCAGGATCACACCCGCCGCTTTTAAGACTGCCTGCCCGCAGCAACCGTGCCATAATCTGTTTCGTGTCTCGTGACAGGCTTGCTATTTTATACATACGAATCAGTTGCACTAAGATTTTTGGGAAGACAACGGCTTAATAAATTCGTAATGCACTCACAGAACAACTGCATAAGGCTCGACGTTAAAAAGACCACTTTAAAGAAATATTGACTGTTAATAGGCCAGGATTGTTTCAGAAAGATAAAGTTTTATTTAGACTCTACTAACGGTCAGAAAATTTTGTTGGTTTATTTAAATTATGTAATAAAGCAACATGTTTCAGGGTACAAACTTAACCTTCAGGCTACAAAAATATGTTACAGCAATTCACACGATGTTGAAGTCGTTCTTTACAGCCTTGACCTATGCTGTGCAATCTTTGTCTGTCTCGTGGTGTTCCCACAGTAGAGCAATATTTGTTATCTGATAGAAAAAAGTGAGCTAAGGAGAGGAATAGTCTAGTAAAATGCAAAAAATGAATTTTTTCAAAGATTTTGACATGTTGTGAATGTTTTCTCCCTAACCTGTTTTCACCATATGAGAGACAATCAAATAACGACTTCACTCGCACAAAAAATACAGCATGCAACTAAAAAACATATTGGCACCATGGCTGTTGCGATCTGAAGATGAATTAGAAAACTTTCAGAATAAAAACGACGTTCGACACTGCTACGGGCACAGTAATATAAACAAAGAACGTCGAAACTTTAGAAATTTACTAAACACGCGTAGCTGAGACCTGGCAGACTGATGGCTAAAAGCTATGCTAGAACTCAGACGCAACTCATCTCCAACTTACTCTACGTGTACCATCCTAGCACATTTTAGTGTTGCCATAGTTATTACCCACTCGTATGACTTGTCTATGCGCGTGCATTAGTATTTAAAAGCAACAGCTGTTACATCATTGGTGCTTGATTTCTTAAGCTGCGCTCTGTAACAGAGCATCGCAAGGAATGCGATTAATTTCAGAGTGCACAATGCGGCAAATCAGTAAGAGGAAAGAAATTGTTTCTGGAAAACAAAGCCGAACAGAAAAATGAATCCATACGTCACTGTAACTGCTGTTCACATCCGGTGGCAGTGAACCGGTTTTTTCCGGTGCTGCATGTCGGAAGCATTTCGAAATACGTAGAGTTCCGTAAAAGAGTGATCTGTAAGCTGTACGTCGTCGTTTGCATATTCAGCTAGAAATTACGCTGTTTAAACTACTTCTGAATTGTAATAGGTAATTTACGTAACAGGGATACTAGTATGAAATGTGCAATCGCCGCTGACATACCAACTAGGTTTGGTAGAACTTGTTGTTTCAGTGTATCGACTGTTGTCTATAGTTTTGCTTCCAAGATAGCAAAATTCTTCACCTCGTGCGCTGTGCGCCCCCCGATTTGGATGTTCATCGCAAATCTCATTTCCATTATTCGTCATTACATTCTTCTTTGGTTTTCTAGTAACCCATATTCTTTGCCCAGTAGACAGTTCATTCCATTCAGTATGTCCTACGATTCTTTCCTGTAATTATCAATGTTATCAGCCAATCTCTTCGGTGGTATCTTTCATCCTAAATTTTAATCCCACTTCTGAGCCGGCCGGAGTGGCCAAGCCGCTCTAGGCGCTTCAGTCTGGAACCGCGCGACCGCTACGGTCGCAGGTTCGAATCCTGCTTCGGGCATGGATGTGTGTGATGTCCTTAGGTTAGTTAGGTTTAAGTAGTTCTAAGAAAAATTCGGAGTAGGTATTAAAATCCATGGAGAAGAAATAAAAACGTTGAGGTTCGCCGATGACGTTGTAATTCTGTCAGAGACAGCAAAGGACTTGGAAGAGCAGTTGAACGGAATGGACAGTGTCTTGAAAGAAGGATATAAGATGAACATCAACAAAAGCAAAACGAGGATAATGGAATGTAGTCGAACTAAGTCGGGTGATGCTGAGGGAATTAGATTAGGAAATGAGACACTTAAAGTAGTAAAGGAGTTTTGCTATTTGGGGAGCAAAATAACCGATGATGGTCGAAGTAGAGAGGATATAAAATGTAGACTGGCAATGGCAAGGAAATCGTTTCTCAAGAAGAGAAATTTGTTGACATCGAGTATAGATTTAAGTGTCAGGAAGTCGTTTCTGAAAGTATTTGTATGGAGTGTAGCCATGTATGGAAGTGAAACATGGACAATAAATAGTTTGGACAAGAAGAAAATAGAAGCTTTCGAAATGTGGTGCTACAGAAGAATGCTGAAGATTAGATGGGTAGATCACATAACTAATAAGGAGGTATTGAATAGAATTGGGGAGAAGAGGAGTTTGTGGCACAACTTGACAAGAAGAAGGGACCGGTTGGTAGGACATGTTCTGAGGCATCAAGGGATCACAAATTTAGCATTGGAGGGCAGCGTGGAGGGTAAAAATCGTAGAGGGAGGCCAAGAGATGAATATACTAAGCAGATTCAGAAGGATGTAGGTTGCAGTAAGTACTGGGAGATGAAGAAGCTTGTACAGGAAAGAGTAGCATGGAGAGCTGCATCAAACCAGTCTCAGGACTGAAGACAACAACAACAACAACAACAAGTTCTAGGGGACTGATGACCTCAGATGTTAAGTCTCATAGTGCTCAGAGCCATTTGCACCATTTTTCCCACTTCTGAGATTATCTTTTACTTACGCATTGCTGCTTCGATGTGTACATAGAACAGTAAGGACAAGAGACTACACTCCTTTCTTCGTTCTTGGACCGCCATCCTTATTTATCCGTGTTTGTTCTTGTAGGTCTGCGTATTACATATTGCCCCGTTTCTCTGTATGTTACACCTATTTTCCCGAAAATTTCGTAAAGCTTGCACCAGTTTACATTGACATCCGCTTTTTTAGGTTGACAAATCCTATGAAGGTGTCTTGATTTTTCTTAAACCTTGCTTCCATTTAAACTATTAGGGAGCTGGTATCTAGGAGCAGTAAGTTGCTCATCGAAAATAATATAATGTATCTAAAAACATTACTTATTTATTTGCTATAACGGCTGGTTTCTAATTTACACAAGCAAGCAATACTTGTTCGTACGCAAATTTTATCAAAACGTTTCCTCAAACAACAGTTTGTCTAACACATGGAAACAATATACAGGGTGAATCACCTAAAACTTACACTGCAGATATTGCGGAAATGAAAAGTGCTATTGATGTGCGGTTTTCACCGAATGGATTGGTAATCAGGGGTTCGTATTGCTAGGCAATCAACAGATCGTAGTAATACTTACAAAGTGTATCTTTTGTGCTAACATACAATTTTTTTTAAATCGAACGATGTCTGTTGACATTAACAGACTAAAAGTAGGGTAAATTAGAATGTCAGTGACGTTTTTTGCTGCATTCTAGTGCGTGTCGTTTACGAGATACCATATTTTGAAAATTTACCACACCAACACTTCACAGTCTGGTACGGAACGACTGCTGCACTCGTGCTAGCATTTCAGCGAAGATGTCCGAGCAGACTGCAGATATAGTTGGTACGTATTTGTTGACAGCGTATTTCAGCTTTCCCCACAGAAAAAAAGAAAGTCTACAGGTGTCCAGTAAACGGTCTGGAAACAATTCGTGAAGACATGCTGTTGTTCAAAATGGTTCAAATGGCTCTGAGGACTATGCGACTTAACTTCTGAGGTCATCGGTCGCCTAGAACTTAGAACTACTTAAACCTAACTAACCAAAGGACATCACACACATCCATGCCCGAGACAGGATTCGAACTTGCGACCGTAGTGGTCGCGCGGTTCCAGACTGAAGCACCTAGAACCACTCGGCCACACCGGGCGGCAAAGCGAAGTCTGACGCAGGAACGCAGGCGGGCGGCAGCATCGACGCCGACACAATGACAGATGATCTGCTCCCAGGCCTTGCTGGTTAGGCCTCCAGATTGCCTGCCGGACAGTGACAGGCACAGCTCTCTATCAGTCCTGATTCGGTAGCTGGTGTTGCAGCTCACACCGGCCATGCCCCTCCAGAACGCAAGTGATACTCCGGAGAAGATTGAAGGCGACTAGATACGCAGAGAGTCGACCGTCATAGGCTTCCCCTCTCGACGGGAGAACTGGAAACCGAATAGAACACCAGAATAGAAGCTGCATTTATGCAAGACGAGCTCCTGTACTTTGCAGCGGTGAGGTAATAATGACGTAATTCATTCTAGTTTTCACGTTTGGTCCACTCTCTTGGTCGCCTCAGGATTTCACAACTTTGCCTCTCAGACGCTCTATTTGGCCAAATCAGGAAACTGAATAGTTACTCGTGCGGCCGACTTAAGGTTTCGTGTGACACTTTGCACGGTCACCGTTATGACAATTCCCTCCATCGCCATGATGTCATTTTGGTACATTGCTCACTCGGGTTCTCAGGCCATTCAGGGTGTCACAGTAGCTTCCATGCCGTCTGCAGCACTATCAGCAAGACTTCGTCGCTGGAATCCTGTCTCACTGTTGACCCATCTTTCTCTGCATCCGTCATTCTAGGAAAGGAAATTTTTCTGGCTGCTCCAGCTATACTATTCTGCCGTGCAACACTATAAAGGGAAAAGTGGTCCCTCGTCGTAACTTACTTCTGCCCTGAGTTATTGTAAGTAGAGCGCGGTACAGAGTTGGAGATAGATGGAGATTGTGTGTGTGTGTGTGTGTGTGTGTGAGAGAGAGAGAGAGAGAGAGAGAGAGAGAGAGAGGGGCGGACGTAAAGAGCGCGGTTGCACAAGATGGACGCTCAGCAACGAGGCAGGCTTCCGGCGTCCCGGTCGCCCTGCGAGCGATTGGTCTCCAGCCCGGACAGCCGATCCGTCAGCCCTAAATATACCGGCCCTGCCCGGAGCGCGGGTCGCGTTTTATGGCGATTGCCTCGACGCACCTCCAACAGCACCGATCCTCACCGTATGTCACCGCTAACGCGTTCTCTCGGAGCTGCTGCAAGACTCGTGCCACCCTGATAGTGAAAGCGCTGCGTTCTGATGGTGCGGTCCAAGGCAAGGGGGTGAAATAGTACTTTCACGTGGTTTCTGTCTCTGTTAAATGGCGCAGTGCTTAAGGTAAGTGGGCTTGCATTCCAGAGCTGTCGTTCCTCGTCTCTCCGTACAGACTCAAGTGTTTCACGATTACTTTGAAACGCCTTATCCAAGTGACAGTAGGTTCCTTGTAAAGGACTTGACCGATTCAATTTCTCATCCTTTTCCTATACGAATTTGTGATCCATCTCTGATGATCCCCTCAGCGTCGGAATATGAAACGCTAATCTATCCTTCTGTATGTTCATTTAGTGTTACGACAGCATCTAAGACTTAAATCTCCGTTTGATCCTAAGATTTTTTAATATACATAAACTAGTGGAACACTGCTTATTGCTACCGATGTGTATAATGGACGCTGGTGGCGTGCGAAATCTCATAATGGTTGAAATTTGAATCACCATTGTTAAATCAGTGTGAATTGGGTTGGTAGTGGGCAGCGGTCGTGGCGGGGGGATGGGGAGAGGGGATAGGACAAGAGAGGCGATCATGTCTTAGACATTATATCTCACTATAACCGACGGCAGGAATGCATTTTCTGTTCATTAGTTCGGCGCCGTGTAAAGCATTATGCTGTTCAAATGAGTATTGCCTTTCTTATTAGTTGTAATAAATAACAATTTCTGTGTACCTATGCATCTCATTTCTTTGGAAGCAGTTTACGAAGAAATTTCAGTTTTATCTTGTTCAATACCTCGCGATTTAAACGCTAGTTATTGGTTATTTTCGGGTTCTTTACTTTGGAGCTGTTTCCTACTGTGTCAACAATAACGTGTCTTGTTAATTTCTCAGTAAGTAATATTGGAGAAGAACGCTGTCAGCAGCAGAATCTGTACTAGAATGCAGTGACAGTCATTGGCAAGGGTATTACCTGGAAGAAGCAGCCATCTTGACTTCCCCAAGACTCTAAAAGAACAACATGCGCCAGGTGTTCTCCTCCAAGACTCCAACGAACTGCACTTCAATGCAAAGAGTTCTCCTGCGCCTTCACTTCTTTTTGTTGGCTTACCGTCACTGGTTCCTCTGGTGGGTTCGCACGAAGTCACCTCAGTGCCACTTTGTGCATATGTATAATAAATTCCCACAGAAACATTGTACGTTCGGAGTTTTCATACGGGCTACCCCTTATTTCAAGTCTTGAGGGAACAACTTTCTCCGACGATCAACATATCATCGAATCGCTGTTTTCCAGTCGTGTGTTTAGAGTGGAGGTTATTAAGGTCTGCCAAACCCACCAAAAGCTTTTTCACGTACCAATATGGCTTCTTTTCATACGTACTGAAACTCAATCGTGTTGGATGCCTACACTCATGGTTGCAATGAAATCAGTCGCATATTAAATCGCTTCACTCATCCGTTCGCCAGAACATGGATACATTTCTGTCGTGGCAGCACAGAATTTCTACACCCTGTAGACACACAATTCTCAGTAGAATATCTGAACATGAAAAAATGATCATAAATACTGTCAGATAAGCTAAAGGACCTTTGGATTGACATCTTATTTTTAGAGAGAAGCACAGGCTGAAACATATGCACTTTCATTGATCAGTCCACAGCCCGAGCCATCATTTTCACGCGATCAAAATCCCCCTTTCCACTGCGAGCGGAAACTGGCTGACGTGACTACAAAGCTAAACAAACTGACACAGGTGGGTGTCCAGGAAAAGATATGTCACATTATATAGGGTGATCAGAAACAGCTTGAAAAGCTTATGATGGTGTTGCAGGGTTTTTTGTGCTGAGATACGTATAATTGTTAGGAAAAATGTCCCATGTGGTGCGCCATTTCCGAATTAATTAGCGCTGAAATTAGGAAATCAGGTCGCGGCGCGCACAAATTTAAGCGGCCCGCCAGAGACGGTGTCGCGAAGCATGTTCTTCGTTTGGTTTCCTGAAACCAAACAAGAGCGATACGGAAATTGCGCTCGAGACCGCTGAGCCAAAGGCTGAGCGGTCTCGTGCGCAGTCATCTACGCTAAGAGAACAACTGCCATTAATTGTCGGAGCGAGGTGGCGCAGTGGTTAGCACACTGAACTCGCATTCGGGAGGAAGACGGTTCAAATCTGCATCAGGCCATCCTGAATTAAGTCTTCCGTGATTTTCGTAAATCGCTTCAGATAAATGCAGGGATGGTTCCTTTGAAAGAGCGCGGTCGATTTCCTATCCCATGCTTCCTTAATCCGATAGAACCGAAGACCTCGCTGTTTGATCACGTCCCACAAATCAATCAACGAACCAACCAAGCCACTAATCGTATCTGGCGTTTCGCGGCATTGTCTCTGGCGGGTCGCTTGAACTTGCGCGCGGAACGGCCTGATTGGCTAACTTCAGTGCCAATTAACTCTGAAACCGCGCAACGTATCGATTTTTTTTTTCTTAACAATTATTTCCGAGAACAACCTACCCTCCAACACCCTTACAAGCTTTTCAGACTTTTTCTGACCCATGTATTCATCACATTGATAATGAATTTAAAATTCCTCCCGGACAGGCCTTGAAGGCCCAACGGTACTGACCGGCCGCCGTGTCATCCTCAGCCCACAGGCGTCACCGTATGCGGATATTGATGGGCATGTGGTCAGCACACCGCTCTCCCGGCCGTATGTCAGTTTCACAGACCGGAACCGCTGCTTCTCAATCAAGTAGCTCCTCAGTTTGCCTCCCAAGGGCTGAGTGCCCCCGCTTGCCAACAGCGCTCGGCAGACCGGATGGTCATCCATCCAAGTGCTAGCCCAGCCCGAAATCGCTTAACTTCGGTGATCTGACGGGAACCGGTGCTACCACTGCGGCGCCGGCTGCAGTGACCGAGCGGTTCTAGGCGCTTCAGATTCGAATCCTGCCTCGGGCATGGATGTGTGTGATGTCCTTAGGTTAGTTAGGTTTAAGTAGTTCTACGGGACTGATGACCTCAAATGTTAAGTCCCATAGTGCTCAGAGCCATTTGAACCATTTTGAACCACTGCGGCAAGGCCGTTGGCGACGATGCATTTAGGGCGATGATTAGAGGTAGGATTTTGCAAATTCATTTCTCAGAATAAGCTTATTGGCTGTTGATTTCGAGTTGAGGATTCCTTCTTATTTAAGAGACTTTTACAACACTCTGAATTTTTCAATTAGATGCCTATATCCACGAAAAAGTAATCTGTGCATTAAGTTTGCACGATGTAAACACTTCAACGTGTTTCAGCTATCCAGCCTTGTTGTCATGGCCACCAGAAAGATGGAACCTAAGTGGAACATAATAACTTGTAGCGATATTATAGGGCTGCTAATGGCATGGTGATAGGCAAAATTACAGGCAGTGAAAGGAACTCCACGATCAGACTTCGTGGACCACAGCCTGCCCAACTGCTTCTGTGTCATCGCCGCGTAGTGCGTCATGGGATGTCCCTACGGAGGGACATACATTGAGCACTCCGCTATTCCGTTCGTTAATATAGTCTTTCACTTCTCTGCTTCTGTATCATCTTAACGACGCTGACTACACTCCATTCTAGTCGTCTAACAAAACTTCTTGGCAGTATCGAAAATCGACCCACGGCCATCCTTCCTTTTTCGATTTCTGTCTGATCACTGATCACTAGCCTTCAGGTAGTGAACGGATGACCCAAAAATCTTGTATTAAAATTGGAGAAAGTGATGCGGAGTTGCTAGGAGTATATTAATGCTATGAGTATGCAATACGGAGCGTGATCCCTGTACATTTGAAGTACCGCGTTGTCCCGCGTAGAGGCAACCGAGGGGCGGACGTGGCCCAGGCTGGCTGCCGCGATGCATCTGCGGTGGCGTCACCGCTAAATATACTGAGCGCCGCGTCCAGAAAGCCTGGCTGCGCTGCCCTGGCGGGGACACCACCACTCATCCGTCGTGGCGTACTTCTAATGTGGCGACGAGGGCCGAACGACGCACTGAATTTACGACTGTGACGCGCTAATCTCTGGAACCGTGTCTCATCTATTTTTTTCTGTTTGTCTACAGTTCTAAAGTAAAATTCTACTCACCGACTTCACAGAAAACCTTAAAAATTTTGGTCATAAGGTCAAATCAGTACACGTTCCAAAACGGAGGATGACACAGAGAAGGCTCGAATACTAAACATCATTTTCCTAAACTGTTTCACTGAGAAATAGCGCGCTTTAGTTCCCCGTTAGGTTGTCATACGAATGCCAAAATGTCAGATGGGATAGGAAAGCAAGTGAAATCGCTCTAGAAATGGAAGGCCATTGGACATAACGGGATACCAATACAATTCTACATAGTGTGTGTCAGAGAACTTGACCGTCTTCTGGCAGCAGTGTACTGAAAGAGACGAGAAATTTCTAATGACTGAAGAAAAGCGCAGGTCATTACCGTTTCCAGGAAGGGTCATCAGACAGACGGACAAAGCTGTAGGCCTATATTTCTGATGTCTGTCTGCAGAATTTTGGAAAATGTTGTATGCTCGTCAGTTATATCATATCTGGTGGCCAAAAAACCTCCTCTGTAGGAATTAAGGTGGTTTCGAAAAACAACGATCGTGTGAAACCCAGCTCGCACCGTTCGCCTTAAAGCAGAAAATACCGGCGCCCTTCTTATGCTCTGTTCCTCGATTTCCAGAATGCGCTCGATACAATTCCGCACTGCCGTCCAAAGGACAACATCCAAGCGTTCGAATTATCAGATCAGCTCTGCCAACTGTTTGTAGTAAACAGAAGATAGCCTGTCGTTCTCTGCGGAAAGAAATCTTCAGACGTAGAAGAATGTGAGGGATATCCCAAGGAAGTGTTGTACGACCATTACAAGATACATATAAACGGCGTAGCGGATAACGTCGAAAGTTCCATCAGGCTTTTCGCGGATGCTGCTGTTGTATTCAGAGAAGTCGCAACGCTAGAAAACTGTAGCTCAGTGCATGGAGATCTGCAGAGGATCGACGCTTTGTGCACGCATTGGCAGTTGGCCCTCCGTATAAACAAATGTAATCTCTTGCGCACATATAGGCAGAAAGACCCATTATTGTATGCGTACACATTTGCAAAACAATCACTGGAAGCAGTTACACCCATAAAACATTAGGAGTATGCGAACGGAGCGATTTAATTTGGAACGACCATGTAAAACTAATCACTGGTAAGGCGGATGTCAGACTGAGGTCCATTAGAACAATTCTCGGGAACTGACAAAGAAGGCAGCTTACAAAAACCCATCGTTCTACCAATACTTGCATATTGCTCGTCAGTCTGAAATACCTACCGAATAAAATTGGTAAAATGGCCGGAATGTCCACCTTTGGCACGGATACCATCGGTGAGGCGTCTTGACTGCAGTGAGGTGGCACCACATCTGCACTCGCAGGTCACCTAATTCCCGTAAATTCCGCCGAGGGAGGCGATGAGCTCTGAGGCCACATTCAGTCACATCCCACGTGTGTTCGATCGGGTTACGATCTGGCGAGTTGGGGGAGGGGAGGGGCAGCACATCAATTGGAACTCGCCACTGTGTTCCTCGAACCACTCCATCACACTCCTGGCCTTCTGACATGGTGCATTGTCGTGTTGAAAAGTACCACTGCTGTCGGGAAACATGATCATCATGGAGGATTGTACGTGGTCTGCAACCAGTGTCCGATACTTCTTGGCCGTCATGGTGCCTTGCACGAGCTCCAGTGGACCTGTGGATGCCCACACGAATGTTCCACAGAACGTAACAGAGCCGCCGCTAGATACTCTCCGTTCCGTAGTACAGATGTCAACGAGCTGTTCCCCTGGAAGACGACGGATTTGCGTCTCCCTCCGGCATGATGAAGAAGATATCTGGATTCATAAAACCATGCAACGCTCTGCCACTGCGCCAACGTAGAGCGTCGATGGTCACATGCCCATTTCAGTTATAGTTGTGATGTCGTGGTGTTAACTTTGTCACATGGGTCAGCGGCTGCTGAAGCCCAGCTTAGCAGTGTTCTGTGCACTACGTGTTCAGACTCACTTGTACTCCGCCCAGCATTAAAGTCTCATGTTAGTTCCACCACAGTTCGCCGCCTGTCCTGTTTTGCCAGTCTGCTCATCCTGCGACGTCCGACATATCTACTGAGGGGTGGCCGCACAAGCCCACCACAACTGGACGTTGTTTCATCTTGGTGTCGCCACGTGTTAAAGATACCACAGCACTCCTCGAACACCCGAAAAGTCGTGCAGTTTTTGGAATGCTCATGCCATTCTTCCGCACCATCTCAATTCTCCCTCGATCAAACTCAGATCGCGCGCCTTCCCCATTGTACACAAGGACAGCACGCTCATTCATACTACATGCACCGTGCGTAGCCAAACTTCACCCGAAACTTGTGGGTGTTAAAGAAGGACATTGGGGGTGCTCGGGACCTGTACTGATCGAAACCGGTTATCTAAATAAATACTGCGATCTAGGCTGTCTTCAGACAGTTAGGATATAGAGATCACTGTGGTGTCTCCACGACTGAGTAATGCCGTCTTTTACTTAGGGATTTCAGAAAGCAAGGTATACTTGTCTTGCCAGCTAAGACACCGCACAACAAATGTGGTACATTGTCGAAGAGAGTACATGTTCTGAGTTCCTTCAGAGACAGTTCTACTGCGGTACAGACAACGGGTGCAGTACAGGGTGAGAGTGAAATGGTGCGGCAACAGGAAACGTCCGCTAGACTGTAAGATTCCTGTGGGCAAAACGTCTAAATTTCGTACAGATTCACCGTAAAGTTCTGGCGGTATGTGGAGCAGGTGTATCGTCGCGTGCAGCCAGAGTTTAATGGTACCAACAATTTGACCACATATATGAATGCGTGATGTCCGTTCTTTCGTTCATCGTGATTGAAGGGTTTTGAATCGTGGAACGTCTTTCAGTTCCAAGATTCCTCACTAGATGGCACCAGCAGTTGTAAACTTGTAGTTAGAGTTCTGATGGCGGCCAAGAAGCCACGTTTGACTGTTTGTCTCTTTCGTGATAGTATAAGTTCTTCTTAGATCATTTTCAAGGCATAAATCGAAATATATCGTCTTACATAAAGTCTCATAAATTGTTAGTTTATTTGAAAATTAGTGGAGATAAAGCTGAAACATTAGCACATGTACAATGTGCGTGTTGTGCTTAATGTCAGATTTTCAGGACAATAGCATGTTGACTACGTGTTTATGTCCACATATGTTTGAACGCCTATATCTATCATGCCTGTCAGTCAGTTGATTTTAGATGATCCTGCAACAAATACCACTGGCATTCTAATTTATCCTACTTTTAGTTAGTTACTATCAATATTCATTGTTCCATTTCAAAAAGTGTAAGTTTGCACAAAAAATAAACTTTCTAGGTTTTATTACAATCTGTTGATTGACTAACAATGCGAGACCATGACTACCAATTCAGTATGTCAAATCCACACATCAATAGCACTTTTCATTTCCACAATATTTGCGCTGCAAGTTTCAGGTGATTCACCCAATATGGAAGTAATAACTTGGAACGTTGGGTACAAGAACTACTATGGAATGAGGAGAAGACATTGTGGCGATTTGCTTCGAGCCAGTGATACATTCATAATTTCTCTCTCTCTCTCTCTCTCTCTCTCTCTCTCTCTCTCTCTCTCTCTCTCTCTCTCCCCCCCCCCCCCCCCTTCCCCACCTCGCACAGAAAATCCAGCCGGATGTTTCTGCGATGATTTTCTCTTGGTGAAATACCTGCTTTAGCTCTGTAGCTTACAAGTTTATTCGAAAGGTATACAGCAGTAATCTTCGGTAGAAGCTCCTTGAATATTTTCCGACCATGGTGGGAAAGAGACGTTGATATATGCTTTGAGGTACACAAGCAGCATTTTTTTAAAAACTACGAGGATCACTCCAAAAGAAATGCATATTGTTTGTTTTTGAATACTGAATTTATTTTCCATAGCTTTCATGTTTTTACAGTATGTTGATACATTCGTGCGAAAAATTACACTTTTTCCACAACCCTTTCAACTGCTCTATACCACGTCGAATTACGGCCTGTGTACCTGCACAGTAGAAGCCAGAACCAGTACGTCTGAGCCACAGTTTAGCAGCCTTAGTCATCATCTCCAAATCTCGTTCTGCGAAGCGATTCTTTCATTGTACCGAAGAGACTATAATCATGCTGCGTCAGATAAGGTCTGTGGTGTAGATGGTTCAATGTTATACACCCAGTGATCTCCGAAACCACGTGCCGCAAACCATTTTCAGCTGTAACTCTGTCAATATTCTGCAGACACTCGCTTCTCGTTTTCCCACCCGAACTGACAGAGCGTCCACTGCTGTACGTTTGTCAGTCAGTGCCTACTTTTACAAGGTAAGCTCTTTCACCAACGACTAACTGCACTGCGATCACCAGCTGCATCTACATGCACATTATTCAGCCTCATGTGGATGTTTATCACTGTCTCGTCCTTACAACAAAGGCACTCTTAATAGGAGGTTGTAGCTCGGAGAATGTTTCTACGACCCCCGTGAATAGCAATGGCGTAGAACAAAAGTTGGATCTTTGAAATTATGGTGTGAATTCCTTTTTGCGTGACCCTAGTAAGTAAGTGTTACAAGCAGTGATCACTTAATTAATGTCGAGTTTCTAAATCGAGCACAGAAGATAAGCATTTGCTTTATTGCTTTAGTTTACTGTTAATACGATAGTTCCTCACACTGCTCGACATGTACCAAAATAAAAAGAAAAACAGGTAAATGACAAAACCAGCTATGAACTGTGATGAATGAACTGAATCTCCAGTTTACTAGGCTATACAAATCCACGCAAGTGTAACGGAAATAAGCTACTACTCGTTTCGTTACTGGTGAAAAAAATCTTCAGTTTAACATTTCCATATATCCTAAAAATTCTAGGAAAAACTCGTTCAAGAAGAAAGAACAGGTTTCTGAACTTCATAAAAGGAAAAATATAGAACCTATCAGCTGTTGAGTGTTGATAAGGATGTTAAATATTGTTGTACACGAACGAAGACGTGGTGCCGCTGCTGAGAGATATCGCGCAATATAGACAACGTTTTAAGACTTTTGGCCGTGGAAAGAAATTAATTTTTATGTGATAAAACTGCAGTAACTCTTTACAGAGACGGTTTGTTTCCATTTGAATGCGCGTCATGTATGCGACAGGTATACCAACAGGAGAGAAAGGAGCAAGGGTGGAGTATAAAGTGTTGTCGATGTCAAATTCTTGAAAGTCGAACTACTAGATCAATTACGCAAGGATACTGGAGAAAATAAGGATTGTTCTTGTTCAAGAAATCGTTTCAGAAACAACAGAAAACGTAAATACGGCTTAAAGAAAATCTGAAATTCGCTCTTTCCAGGCACTAGTTCAGTGCCTTAAAAAGTTCAAATGGTTCAAATGGCTATGAGCACTATGGGACTTAACATCTGAGGTCATCAGTCCCCTAGTCTTAGAACTACTTAAACCAACTTAAGGACGTCACACACATCCATGCCCGAGGCAGGACTCGAACATGCGACCATAGCAGCAGCGCGGTTCCGGACTGAAGCGCCTAGAACCGCTCGGGTCACAACGGCCAGCCTTATAAAGTCGGTCATCTCTGTCGGGAGAATCTCAACAAAGTGTGTAGTAGTGACACCTCGCAGTTAGCGCCACCAGAAGTTTCTGCCTGTTACTACTACTCTGTTGTTAAGTCTTCGTCGTTAACATTTTAAAAACAGCGATTCGTTTTGCTTCTTCTCAAGCTAAGTTTATGTGTTCCCTACAAATGTTAGTTAGTTAAATTACAATTTCGCTTGTGGTTCTGCGCAAAAGTGTCTAAAAGATTCGATATCTAGCTTTCCCTAGGTTGTTTCCCCAGGTTTCAATTTAATCTGTTAGTTGCTTAAACACATAAACAGCTTTGACGTATAGATAAATCGGTATACATAGAAAACAGTGCTAGTTTATTTCATTTTTCTCGCTTAAGTCTAAAATATAGTGACCGCGCGTAATTCACTTAGGTTTATCACTGTTCGCCATTGGCACTTATAATGTTTCCTTTTCCGCCTGATGTACAGCGTCGGTATTTCGCCATTTGAGCGGTCACTTTTTATTGTAGTCCATCGGTCGGAAACGCGCCTTAAAGTTCGCCCATCCTTCGCGTAATAAACTACAGCGTAACCGTAATGATGTTGCAAGATGAGTTTATGAAATTTGACCATTACTGTCATCATTCAGTGATTTACCACTAATACTGATGCTGCCTTTTTCTCTTCGACCGCATGATTTTTCGTCACTGTCTTTTAATTGATACCGACCTTTCATATTGAGTATATAGCTTGCGTCATCTCGTAACCACCACAAAGAAATGTGAGGGAAGTTGGAAGGTATATCTGACTGCCAACGGAAGGACAGAGGGAAGAAGTTTGCTTCCCTCGCGACAAAGTTAGGAAATAGGGTTCGCAGAAGGGCGGAAACAAACCACAAATCAGTGAAAGGTAATCGAAGGCTTTGGCCACCAGTCATATATCTTGCAGAGTTATTCGGCCATGTCGGAAAGTTCGTAATCGCGAATAAAATCACCGTTTCCTGGCAACTGTTAGTCACTGATTTATTTTGGAACTTTGAAAATTAGTGTTGTTTCTTCCTTTCTGTGATGCTAGATCTCATCCGGTTCCTCAAAAAAAGTTAACTGCTGTACACGAACATTGCTTCATAGTTTTTCGGCAATAAATTTTTTCTGTTACCTGCAATCCTGAGTGTACTATACAGGGTGTCCGAAACTTTTAAGGTAAGAATTATGCAGATAGTAGTGCATCTTTTACCTGAGAACAGTTTCGTAAATGAATATTTCAGCTTGCACGAAGTCTTGAATGAGCAATGCATATGAGGCTTGTATTTAATTTATAGATTGCGTTCATTTCATACCAAACAACTGCCATGACGTTGGTGGTGCTACCTTGAAAAACGATACGTAATAATATGTGTTCACCATTATTTACAATTTTCGACGGTGTATCGATACGCGTTATAACAAATATCTCGGATGCTCCCAGCTGCCACAAAGCTGCATTAGAAGTGAAAATCCATATGCCAGAATACCAACAACTTGTGGGTTGTAATTCTACAAGATCACGTTGTAGTACCTTAGTTTTTCCCTTCAGCATTTGAATCGTGTATATCATCTGGTGAAATGTGCTGCTACACTTGTTAAGAGATGCTACGTTTTGTTGTCATCGAAAGGATTTCGGTACGAATGCGCCCGCCCCCCCCCCCCCTCTTTCGATAGAAGCACCCATGAATAACAGATCCCTCTTAGACTGGACGGAGATATCGTGCCCGTAAATAACGTGATTGTCGGAATTCACGTCTATGGATTCTTGGGTTACATAAAGTCCTTGATGTTTCTAGATCTCCAGTCTGGAAACCGTCGTTGTTGCTAATCAGTTAAATGTTAAATGTTTGACTTTGCCTCCTCCCCTCCCCCCCCCCTCCCCGCCGCCTATGCCCCTTCCGCGCTCTCCTCTCTCACTCTCTCTCTCTCTCTCTCTCTCTCTCTCTCTCTCTCTCTCTCTCTCACGCGTTCTCGCGTTGCGCCGTCGTCTGCTATGTGCAGATGGTGGGACTGTGTGTGTTGCATTGCACCTTGTTTGTGTATTGCAGTTATTTTGTATACCCATGTTACTGACTGTTCAATTTTCCCCAGTGTATAGAAACCCGTATATTTTTTATGCAGAGATCGTTATTATAAATTCAATTTTTTTTTCTTAAACGACATACGGATTTTTAGGGAAAGAGGATGGGCGAGATTCATCGAGTTCATCAACCGTAGTGGAGTCAAATGAAAAGTTGCTCATATAAATAAGCAACAAAATTGGCTCGCAGGACAGCGGTATGGACACAGTTCCCAAGTGTTATCTCTTTGAAATTCTGACATGTTTCCTGAGTCTCTTGTAGCAACTTTTCGATTTAAAGTGGCTTTTCCGTAAAATATTAAACTATGTCTTATGAATAGTTTTACATCTACTTCGTGGATGAAATGCTGCTGTTGTCTTCACGATCTGTGCGAAAATGAGATATATAGATCAGAATAATATTAGCAGGAGCTGGTTGACGGGATCATCTATGAAGGTTTTCATGTTAAGAGTCTTTCTCCGAGTGTCTGACAGTTGAGATATCTAAGCATTTGTGTGAACTCTCCCTCTTGGCAATCTAACCTATGGCCTTCCGTGCTGCCCTTCAACTACATGCATGCACGGTGTCTACTGTGAACCAAACTGAAAACGCTTCTTGATTCGTATTCCAGTATCTGTCGTAGAGATGTTCTCAGAGCGATCTTCTTTGTAGAGCATCTACAGTCTCACAGTATCCTCCCAATCAATCTAAACTAACCTTCTTTTCATGCAAGACGATCATTGAAGCATTAAAAGCTTAGTTGACGCGGAAGCTTTTTTTTCTTTTTATTGAACAGCCCGCTGCGTTTACAAGCCTGAGAAATAGACGGTGTTCAGCGACCTGCGGTGTAACCACTTACTGTTGCGCTGTGCGCTCTCCCCCAGGCTTGGTCCAGCGTCTACGGAGGGGGAGGTCGGAGCGTACTCCTCGGGCTTTAGCTCGTTAGCACTAAGCCCCTCTGTAGCTCGCTAATCCCTGGCGGCCCCACGTGCACTTGTTCCGTACGCCCCCGCAGCCTGCCTACGGCGCAAGGCCGGCATTTGCAAGGTGAGTGGCGGGTAGGCGCCCGACACACAACGCTGTGCGCATATTAGTAGGCGAGGGCCAGGATCAAAGTGGCCTCCGCCAATCTTCACCCACACACGCCCACACGAGAGCTTCCCACCTCCTTGTTCCGTGCGTGGCTTAGCTACGATGACGCAGTGAATAGCGAGAGCAGGCTGACGTTCTATGTGCACAAGACTGAGTGCGAGCAAATTAAAAATTACACCACCAATTGTAAAACGGTCCCAAAAATGAATTATGGCAATAAAAATGGATCCAAAATAAATAATGACAAAAGACAGATCACTTCAGTTGTTTCCCACGCTCCACGACAGCCCAAACTTATGTACCGCATTTTTAAAATGTGACTATGCCTATTCAGGCTGTTTTAGTTTTATTTCTAGACCATGCCCTCTTAGACAAATTATAGATTAAGGTATATCTTCTGAAGAAGGCTCGATTATTTGGGCTGAAACCTAGGTAAAGGTTGGTTTCATTACCTCAATCGAGGTTGATAGTTTCTTATATATTAGATTATCACGATTGCTGACTGTGCTGCAATGTTGAACGTACAAAAATTTTTGATCAGGTAGCGTCTTCGAGGAGAAGATAAATCCCAAAAGATAGGAAAACATAAGTTACAACTTTAACCTGCAGTTAATGCGGCTGTACGGTTCGCTTATGGCGTTATCTGTTTACAAATATCTCATCTCCAGCTCCATTGTTCACTTCTTTTACATGACTCCTCAGTAAATATGTGGTATATGTTTTGTTGAAGAAGAATTTTAGAGCTGTGTATTGGTGCTAGGAAATTAATATGTACTCTTTCGTGCAAGCATGAAAACGATACCGACAAGTGGAAAGGAAATAAATAAGCTAAAACTAGCAGCGTAAAATTTCATCCGGTATAATGTTACCCGCTGTTTTAGGGAAAGCTCAAACTCTGTAACTACAGCGTGCAGCGGCTACGTTGAGAACTGGAGTAATGAAATGCTGAGGCGCCCTTTTGTCCTTTTAAATCTGTAGCCACCGCCGCGGGCGGAGAGTTTGCCGGCGTAATTATTAAAACGCGGCAAATTATTAATTCTCTCGCAATAACAGCGCGCGGGGCGCAGGTGGAAAGGCTTTAGTGGAATTTCGCAGCTGCAGCTGACAGCCAATCCGCTCCCGGCCCCGGAATAAATTTGAAGTCCGCCAGCAATTATTAAAAGCAATGCTCGCAAGGTTTGGAACGCATATTTAATACAGTACAGAGTCCGAGAGTAATTAATAGACTGAGTACATGGAGGAGAAGGACGTTTTACACGCCGTGCACACACTTTCTCGCGACAAGTGCATGAATATTTCTGTGTATTGCGACTCCCGTTGCAAACCTGTTGTTACTGACGCGATTTGGTAGCGATGTTTGTGATGTGATCATGAGATCGCAGCTCAATTCACAACTGCTTTTGGGTTCCTCTCGTACTTGCACCCGGTACTAAGTAGAGCACGCTAGGAAATGGAAGCAACATTCGAAAATTCTTCTCCCTCCCCCCCATACACACACACACACACTGGATGACTGTACTAGGAAAATACGTTCTCTGAATATTAATACTAAACGACGCTGTGATTGGTCCAGAACGCCTCTCGCGTAGCGCCTCAGCCATGTTCTATTCTTGCATAAATCACGAAGAGCTGAAGTCAAACATGAGTCAAACGTTCGCTTCATCATAGTTAGAATAAAACAAATAAAGTTATGATTGATAGAATGTAGGACGAGCAGCGTCGCCAACCTTGAAGCCTTCCATGCTTGCCGAGGCTCTGCATACAGCTGCGAAACAAACAACGCGAGGACGAATGGCTATCAGTTAGCCGCTACCACTCGACTTGCTGAACTGTCTCTTAAACGAATTTTTATAGTAGCCAGACATCAAGCCAGAGCTTCTGAATTAATAAAAACCTGTATACACTACTGGCCATTAAAATTGCTAGACCAAGAAGAAATGCAGATGATAAACGGGTATTCATTGGGCTAATATATTATACTAGAACTGACATGTGATTACATTTTCACGCACTGTGGGTGCATAGATCATGAGAACCCAATACCCAGAACAACCACCTCTGGCCGTATTAATGGTCTTGATACGCCCTGGCATGGAGTCAAACAGAGCCTGGATGGCGTGTACAGGTACAGCTGCCCAGGCAGCTTCTACACGATACCACAGTTCATCAAGAGTAGTGACTGGCGTATTGTGACGAGCCCCTTGCTCGGCCACCATTGAGCAAACTTTTTCAATTGGTGAGAGATCCGGAGAATGTGCTGGCCAGGGCAGCAGTCGAACATTTTCTGTATCCAGAACGGCCCATACAGGATCTGCAACATGCGGTCGTGCGTTATCCTGCAGAAATGTAGGGTTTCGCAGGGATCGAATGAAGGGTAGAGCCATGGGTCGTAACACATCTGAAATGTAACGTCCACTGTTCAAAGTGCGGTCAATGCGAACAAGAGGTGACCGAGACGTGTAACCAATGGCACCCCATACCATCACGCCGGGTGATGCGCCACTGTGGCAATGACGTATACACGCTTCCAATGTGCGTTCACCGCGATGTCGCCAAACACGACTGCGACCATCATGATGCTGTAAAGAGAACCTGGATTCATCCGAAAAAATGACGTTTTGCCACTCGTGCACCCAGGTTCGTCGTTGAGTACACCATCGCAGGCGCTCCTGTCTGTGGTGCAGTGTCAAAGGTAACCGCAGCCATGGTCTCCGAGCTGATAGTCCATGCTGCTGCAAACGTCGTCGAACTGTTCGTGCAGATGGTCGTTGTCTTGCAAATGTCCCCATCTGTTGACTCAGGGATCGAGACGTGGCTGCACGCTCTTTTACAGCCATGCGGATAAGATGGCTGTCATCTCCACTGCTAGTGATACGAGGCCGTTGGGATCCAGCACGGCGTTCTGTATAACCCTCCTGAACCCACTGATTCCGAATTCTGCTAACAGTCATTAGATCTCGAGCAACGCGAGCAGCAATGTCGCGATACGATAAACTGCAATCGCGATAGGCTACAATCCGACCTTTATCAAAGGAGGAAACGTGATGGTACGCATTTCTCCTCCTTACACGAGACATCACAACAACGTTTCACCAGGCAACGCCGGTCAACTGCTGTTTGTGTATGAGAAATCGGTTGGAAACTTATCTCATGTTAGTACGTTGTAGGTGTCGCCCCCGGCGCCAACCTTGCTAATCATTTGCATATCGCAGCATCTTCTTCCTGTCAGTTAAATTTCGCGTCTGTAGCACGCCATCTTCGTGGTGTAGCAATTTTAATGGCCAATAGTGTAATAGTCTCTCTAAGCTTACTTACTTATTAGAAGCGCTAAGTTACACTAACGGAAAGAAATGGCAACATTAAGGAGTTGTGCCATCTGAACGAATGTTGGTAGATGTGTTTCTACGTCTGAAAGATGATATCTGTTCATAGTTCGAGCCAGTCGTATAAGAGTGGCGCTACTAACGCCACCACGAGGATGCAGAACAGGTTTTCTTTTTAAACACACGCTGTAACAGTCGTGAGCGTTAGTTACCTATGAGATTGGACGTGGTAAGTTAATGCTAGTCAGAAGTAACTTTAAGACGAGAAACACGACACTGAGGTCGAATGAGATCGTGTAATAGGGCTACGATAAGCTGGATATGCCTTTTGCAATACTGCAGAAAGATTTGGCAAGAATGTACCCACCGTACGTGATTGCTGCAGCGGTGGTCACGTGAATGGACGGTCGCAAGAAGACGGGGCTGCCGACGACCGAAAGGGAAGACCATCGTGCTCGGCGTATAGCTGTGGCGCATCTCACTACATGCGCAATAGCAATTTGAGCAGCAGTTGGCACCACCGTGACACAACCAATTGTTACAAATCGGTTACTTCAAGGAGAGCCCCGAACCAGAGACCCTGAGGTGTGCATCCCACTGACTCCAAACACCAACAGTGGTGTCAAGTGGAGGTCTGCTGTGTTTTGTGATGAAAGCTGACTCTGCCTCGTCGCCACTCATGACCGTGTGATGGTTAGGAGGAGGCATTTGCGGGCCTGCAACCAACTTAACCTGCGTGCTAGACACACAGAGCCTACACCTGGAGTTACGGTCTGGGCTGCGTTTCTCTACGACAGCGGGAGCACTCTCCTGGTTATCCCAAGCACCATGGCAGCAAATATGTACGTCAGTCTGGTGATTCGACCTGTTGTGCTGCCATTCATGGTCAGCATTCCAGGAGGGTGTTTTCCAACAGGATAACTCTAGCCCACATACCTCTATTGTATACCAACATGATCTACAGCGTTACCTGTATGATCTACGGATTGTCGACACGTTTTGTTGTCCTGCTCGGTCATCAGATCTGTCCCCAATCGAGCATATATGGGACATCACAGGACCACAACTTCAGCGTCATCCAAAAACAGCACTAACCGTCCCTGCGTTGACCGACGAAGTGCATCAGGCATGGAATTCCATCCTACAAACTGACATCCGGTAGCTACGGTCGCAGGTTCGAATCCTGCCTCGATCATGGATGTGTGTGCTGTCCTTAGGTTAGCCAGGTTTAAGTAGTTCTAAGTCTAGGGGACTGATGACCTCAGATGTTAAGTCCCATAGTGCTTAGAGCCAATTGACATCCGGTATATACGTTTACATGCTTGCATTCAATATTCTGGCAGTTACTTCGATTATTAATGTACTAGCATTTTACATTTGCAATGGCTTACCTCGAGCTTACATTAACGTGTGCTCTTGCAATGTTAATCACGAAGTATGTTACCTAGAAAAATGTATTCCTGAAATTACGGTACTCGACATTAATTATTATTTGGTGTTGCGATTTTTTTCCCGACGGTGTATACACGGTTGGTTCATGAAGCTGCAAGGAAAATATTTTTCACCTTTTTTCGTAGCACACAGTATCCTGTTTATGAATCATTTGTATATAAACCGTTCTTTTCACTCCGTCGTATTTCTAATTACATGCAATAACAAAAAAATGAAACCTCTTTCGCATATCCGCTTTTGTATAGCTGAATGCTCTGAAGATTGTATCATCCAATTCTCAAATTTGTAATCATTCCAGCACCGTATCTAGTTTATATACAAAAACGTTTCACATAACGGCTGTGAATTGCATTATGGCGTTACTTCAATTTATTGAAATATCTCAATAAATAATTTATGTTTTATTTAACATTCAGTGAACATGTACACATTTCTTTTTAATTCTATTGAGAGACTCTTCGTCACTTCCTCTTGCTGAAACTTCAAATATTATTTTTTTCCGCCCAGTTCTTTATTCTTAAATACACTACTGGCCATTAAAATTGCTACATCAAGAGGAAATGCAGATGATAAACACGTATTCATTGGAAAAATATATTATACTAGAACTGACATGTGATTTCATTTTCACGCAATTTGGGTGCATACATCCTGAGACATCAGTACCCAGAACAACCACCTCTGGCCGTAATAACGGCCTTGATACGCCTGGGCATTGAGTCAGAGCTTGGATGGCGTGTACAGGTACAGCTGCCCATGCAGCTTCAACACAATACCACAGTTCATCAAGAGTAGTGACTGGCGTATTGTGACGAGCCAGCTGCTCGGACACCATTGATCAGACGTTTTCAATTGCTGAGAGATCTGGAGAATGTGCTGGCCAGGGCAGCAGTCGAACATTTTCTGTATCCAGAAAGGCCCATACAGGACCTGCAACATGCGGTCGTGCATTTTCCTCCTGAAATGTAGGGTTTCACAAGGATCGAATGAAGGGTAGAGCCACGGGTCGTAACACATCTGAAATGTAACGTCCACTGTTCAAAGTGCCGTCAATGCGAACAAGAGGTGACCGACACGTGTAACCAATGGCACCCCATACCATCACGCCGGGTGATACGCCAGTACGGCGATGACGAACAAACGCTTCCAAAGTGTGTTCACCGCGAAGTCGCGAACCACGGATGCGACCATCATGATGCTGTAAACAGAACCTGGATTCATCCGAAAAAATGACGTTTTGCCATTCGTGCACCCAGGTTCGTCGTCGTTGAGTACACCATCGCAGGCGCTCCTGTCTGTGATGTAGCGTCAAGGGTAACCGCAGCCGTGGTCTCCGAGCTGATAGTCCATGCTGCTGCAAACGTTGTCGAACTGTTCGTGCAGATGGTTGTTGTCTTGCAAACGTCACCGTCTGTTGACTCAGGGATGGAGACGTGGCTGCAGGATCCGTTACAGCCATGCGGATAAGATTCCTGTCATCTCGACTGCTAGTGATACGAGGCCGTTGGGATCCATCACGGCGTTCCGTATTACCCTCCTGAACGCACCGATTCCATATTCTGCTAACAGTCATTGGATCTCGACCAACGCGAGCAGCAATGTGGCGGTACGAGAAACCGCATTCGCGATAGGCTACAATCTGACCTTTATCAAAGTCGGAAACGTGATGGTACGCATTTCTTCTCCTTACACGAGGCATCACAACAACGTTTCATCAGGCAACGACGGTCAACTGCTGCTTGTGTATGAGAAATCGATTGGAAACTTTCCTCATGTCAGCACTTTGTAGGTGTCGCCACCGGCGCCAGCCTTGCGTGAATGCTCTGAAAAGCTAATCATTTGCATATCACAGCATCTTCTTCCTGTCGTTTAAATTTCGCGTCTGTAGCACGTCATCTTCGTGGTGTAGCAATTTTAATGGCCAGTAGTATATCTACACCTACATGTGTACTCCTCAAGCCACCTAATGGAGCGTGGCGGAGGGTACTTCTTGTTCCATTGCCATTTTATCCCTTCCAGTCGCGAATGGTTCACGTGAAGAAGGATTGTTGATAATCCTCCGTGTGAGCTCGAATCTCTATAATTTTACCTTCGTGATCTTTTTGCGACATATACGTAGGAGCGCCAGTATATTGTGTGATTCTTCCACAAATGTACGCTTACGGAATTTTCACGTTGGACCACATAGTGATTACTGGAGTTCGTTGAGCATATCCGTGATGCTGTGGTGTTTACGAAATTAACCTGTAACAAAACACTCTCCTCTCCTTCGCAGCTTCTGTATTTCTTGTGTCAATCCTATCTCGTACGTATCCGAGACTTACAAGTAATAGTCAAGTGTTTGTCGAACTAGGATTCTATACGCTATCTCCTTTGTGGGTGGACTAGGTTTAATGAGGATTCTTCCGTTGTATCTGTCTGAATGTACCTTACCTGCGATTACGTTCGTGTGGCCGTTCCACTTTATGTCGCTATGTACGCATACTCCTATACACTTAACGGAATAAACGCTTTTAGTGATTGTCCTGCAATCGTGTAATAGTGCAATAATTGGTCTTCCTGCCTTTTTAAGCTATACGCGTCACATTTCTGTATGGTGAGGGTCAACTACCAATTGTTGCACCAAGCGTCGACCCTTCGCAGGTCTTCCGTGATTTCACTGCTGTTTTCTCAGCATTATCCGCGAAAAGCATCATCGAACTTGCGATGTTATTCCGTCACTTGGTGTTATAAATTGGTTGAGATTCATCATCTTGTTCGCACATCGCTTTGTCGAATGCAGGAAGAAATTTATGCCTTCGATTATCGAATAAAATACAAACTTCTAATGCAGAGTATTTACTGATGTAAGCTATACGTGAAAACAATTATTGTGGTGGTGCTTGTGCACTTGGTTTAGGACGAGACCAAGAGCGTTTGTCATCATTTCGTGATATTACAGTGTTAGACGGTGAAAGAGAATCTTTTTTGCTGTTCACTAATTTTTCGGATACATTTTTCAGGAACATAAGTGATTTAGTGAGTCCCCTAGTAAACTTTGTTCTAGAGAAAATTCGACTTCGCTTTTTTTTATTAATTTTACATCCAGTGTCTAATTTTTGCCATGATGATTGTAAACTTATTTTTGTTATCTGTTTCAGGGGCGCATTTTCAGTCGTGCGGAGATGCGTTCAGAAATCGACGGGCCTGGAGTTCGCAGCAAAGATCATCAACACAAAGAAGCTATCAGCTAGAGGTGAGTACTGTCTTATGTCCGCTATTAAAATGTGTGATAGCGCAGTAGACCCAGTTACTGGTACGGTTGGTGTCAGGTGAGCCGCAAAATAGGTAAACGACTGACAGAGTTTGACTGCGGAGTCAGTGGAGCACAAAATGTGAAAGATGCATAGCTTGGATATCTAAAAATCACCGTCCAGCGAGGAAATTACTTTCAAAAATGCAGTGAAAATAAAAAATCGATGTCAGATCGGAACCCTCCTGCTTATCAAGAACAATTGCCGTAACAGTTACGCTCTCTCGGTACACCTGTGAGCCAGACTCAAAATTTCGTTAGCACCAAAGTTTCCACCTATGATTTCGGAGCACTCCTACCAGAGATTGTCTCCGCTGGTTATGTGAGTGTTACAAAAGTGGGAGTCGCGGCATACGCATTACGTTCCAGATTCAGCATATTGTAAAAGTACGATCCATTGAATCATAGCGGGTTCATTCATTTCACTTCAGTGCATTTAAGTCATTACATGAAGAATATGAAGCAGAAGAAATTTACCGAAATCGAATGTACTTCACCGTTTGTCGAGTATGTGACAGTACAAGCTATCGAAATGCGTTAACAGTTGCGATACAGATCGTTCCAGGAAGTCTACGAATAAAAGACGACAGTACAAAGCCTCTTAAACTCACTAAAGATCGAGAAGCAGATCACCCGCCGATCTTTCTGAGTTAAATATTCTGTCCAATACTGTGCTTTTATTATGCAGAAATTTATCTTTTAATGGAACATATTTAAAAATTTCATTATTCAGATTAGTTTTCTTTCATCAGTCACTGGTCCGTTTTCCCTCCACAATTCTAAAAATATGGCCCTCAATGAGATTTTCTGCAAGACTCGAAATTACTTCTGTTTTGAAACATTTGAAGTGTCTCGTGTCAAGTACTTTGACTATTACTTGTTGTGTATTACTTTTTGTCTTATTTTTTCCAGACGTGTTGCACGTACATGGATTGGAAATCGAAAATGCTGTTTCAATAAGGAAGATAGTCATAAGGCTTTAATAATCACCTAAGAAAAAGGCCCTCGTATTTCGAGGAGACTGTTCAGGCAACCATCCAAACCGGAAATCACGTTGTCGACTTTTTGTAAATTCCTTCATCCAAGGAAAGTAGTAGTCAATGGGTGCCATGTCCGGAGAATATTGGAGAGGAGAGAGAGGAGTAGGGAGGTAAAATACAATAACACAGACAAGCGCTCTCCTGTAAAGGATGAACTCAAGCACTTTCATCGAACAGAAACACCTAATGTGGGCAGCTATCCGTATCGTGGTCAGGAGATTTCATTAGTGTGCTCCTGTGAGAGTTTACCGCATACCAGCGTTATCTGTGTGTACCACGGCGTGCCGTCCCTGAAAACACACAGCATTACTTTGTCCGATGATGTTTAGCTCCTGCCTTATTCGAGTGGTGTTCAGTCCACGCGTCTCCGCTGCACTCTATATTGCGGTACCTCGGGATCATAGTGAGGCACCCAGCATTTGTCAATGGTGATCAGGCGGCTCAAGGAGTCACTTGGAATGACGTGACACAGCTACAACGTTTCCCCTGCTGCCTCGATTTGTAGGGATTTCTGAATGGGCGTGCTCAGTCACGAAAGCCAGCTGGCGGCGCCCTTTATCTTATTCGAGATTTCGTGCAAAACGTTGTAAACTAATCAATGACTGATTTTCACTTTTTCGTGAAACAACGGTATCCGAGCGTCAGAGACCCCACTTCGTGATCATTCACAGAGAGCTTGCCTGGCACGCGGTTCTTCGTCAATCACACATTTGTGACCACACAGAAGACGGCTATGCAATATGATGGGATTTCTGTTACCGCACACTTCGGCTAACTTTTCATGGACTATTGTAACGTTGTTCCCCTTCATACGCAGAAACCAATTACCGCACCGCGCCTCACTTTACCAGTGGACTGTGCTGCCTTTGTTTTGGCTCTTGTAACGACCGACGTGCTACGGTTCTTTGGTGAGGTGATTTCAGTGTGTTCAAGGATTGCGTATATTTATCTGCAAACAAAAATTATCGTCATTTTTCTGTTTTCCGTCGTTCCTTAGTTGCTTCAAAATTCGTGGAGGTATACCATCAATTAGTTGCATAGACAGAACAAACCTCCACGAAAAACTTCACTTTTTCGAAGTGATAATATTACCATTCGTAATCACTGTTGTTGTTGTTGTTGTTGCTGCTGCTGGTGGTGGTGGTGGTGGTGGTGGTGGTGCGTTTAGCCCGAAGGTTGGTTTGATGCAGCTCTCTGTGCTAGTCTATCCTGTCCAAACCTCTTCATCTCTGCAAAACTACCGCAACGTAAATCCATTTGAAGCTGCTTACTGTATTCAAGTCTTGGTCTCCCTCTAGAATTTTTACGGCCCACATTTCCTTCTATTACCTAACTGACGATTCTCAGCCCTGGACAGTCGTATGCAAATAGTACCTTCCACTTAGCCACTCACACAAGCTATCTGGGCAGCGTACACACATTATGGTAGCTCTTATGTGGAAGGCTTGATAATGGATTAAGCTCCGGAACTGGTCGCCATTAAAATAAAAGCAAACTCCTGCGCAGCTTCGACGGTTTCGTAATTTCTTTGAAAAACCACCTAACCCTTAAATTTATATTACATGTTAACAAATTCCTTTGCTTCCCAGAAATAATTTTTCTTGCTGTTGCCAATCTGCATTTTATGCCTTCTACTTCAGCCAAGATCAGTTATTTTACTACCCAAATAGCAAAACTTATCTTCTACTTGCAGTTTCGCATACTCCAATCTAAATCCCTCAGCACCGCCTGATTTAATTCGGTTATGCTCCATAATTCTTGTTTTTCTTTTGATTTCATGTTGTAGTCTTTTTTCTATGAATTTTCCACGCCGTTCAACTGCTCTTTAAAATCCTTGCGACTCTGAAATAACTATAATGTCATCGGCAAACCTTAAAGTTTTTATTTCTTCTCCCTGAACTTTAATTCCTGCTCCAAATTTCTCCGTCGTTGCTCAGTGTACAGATCGAGTAACTTCGGGGACGGGCTGCAACCCTGCCTCATTCCAGCTACAGTTCCCCTTTCATTTCCATCGACTCTTGTAGCTCCAGTCTTGTTTCTATACAAGTTGTCAACAGTCTTTCGCTGTCTGTTTTTTATCCCAGTTACCTTACTACAAATTATAATTTAAAGTCCCCACCGCGTTTTTCTGTTTGTGTGTGAAAGCTAATCTCAGAAACTACTGAAAAGATTTTGAAGCGATTTTTGCTAATAGACAGACTAATTGACGAGGAAGGTTTGCATATATAATTCACAAATCATCCGACTTTGGATACTTAGTGCTACCATCCGAAGCCGAGACGGGCGCTAGTTGGATGCAGAGATAAAATGGAAAAGAAATAAAGGCAGGCATAAAACCAGACCGAAAGCTTATCGTGTTTCAGTACGTACAGACTGGTAGATGTGACGGGTGCTGCGTTGTAGACGCCAGCTGCGTACGGCTCAAACTGTCCTAACTTCTTTGACTCTTCCGACCTGATCGAGATATCACTGCTTCTACGGCCATTGGATTAGTTAAGACAGCCTTACAAAATTTTAATTAAGTATGAATACCGTGTTGTAAACCACAGTGAATCTTACTGTAAATGTAACTATGAGAAACCCGGTACTCTCTCCCCACACTGTGTATAATGTTCCGCGGGAGTTCACTATGCTCTCACAAGTAATTAAGCACACAATGTGGTCGCAACATCATCTTCCTGGCCAAATTTAACTTCAAGTATTACGCTCCTTTGACAGACTCAGCTTAACACAGAATACACCAAATCTGACTAAGTAAATTAGTGTGTAAGCTCACACTCTCATATTTGTTAATAACAGCCGCTCAAACCTTGAGATGACATGCTGTTTGCCGTAAAAACCGCAACAAACATAGAAATATGAAGTAAAAAGAAATCCACTGACGGTATTTCGCTGCAACTAATTTGGGTTGAAAATAAGCAAGTGTTTTGCATCAAGGCGAACCCATAATCCCGTATTGTTGTTTGCGGACACTGAGTAACGAAAGCGTTTTCAAGTTACAGTGATCGTCTTGTGATTCAGTTTCAGCCAGTGTAATTCATTACGAGGTCATCTTGTGAGTGTCTTTCCGCTTACAGCTGAGCCAGATAAGTAAGGCAACACACACTCACCCTTAGCAAACGATAGATACAAATATATTCATAAATAGATATTAAAATACGTCTACCAGAAGAAGATTGATTGCTGAGAAGTTAACTGTTTGCTGTTGTTTTCTTGTCCAGGCATCCATTTACAAGTATGAAGTTTTATGTAGTTGTTACGCCAAGGGAAACGCTCTGCTGATGCGTATTAGCTGTTCGGTGTTGCCTAAGACATTCGGATCGTACGTAATAGCACAATTTTGACTACTGTAAAGATCGATCTCGTAGCCTAACCAGAGTTATCATAGATCAGAAAAATGCATAGTGCAGTGATGACAGTATCACGTCTGCATGAAATCTAAAATCAAGATTGCTGTCGCTTGAATGTAATCTATTGTCATATTTCACACTGAATCCTATCTCAACTTTTTTTTAAAGTGAAAACATTATTGAATCTCGTTATATTGTCACGTTATAGATCCACACAGTGTTAAATCATATACATGCTCTGATGTAAACACAGAGTTCCGATTGTACGAATAGTGTATTATCGTAAATTATAACTGCGGAAGAAAATTCTGTTATTGTTAATGTTATTGATATGCTGTAGTACACTATTTTTTGCTTTTCTAAGAAAACACTATCTGTGCTATCTGGTGTTTGTTCAGATTACTCTACCAGTTCACAGAATTTCAGTTTTTCGCACGATATAACAACGAGCTGATACGGTGTAATCGGTGAATCGCAAATATGGCTCACCTGGAGATATGCTGTAGAGGAGGAAGTTCTTTGGTGCTGTCGCGATACTACTGTTTCTGTAAGAACGGTGGACCACAGCAAAACGGCTGTGGCTGGCTCGCCGATCAGAAAATTAACTACCAAAAATTCAAATAAACTCCCAGCAGCTGCTCTGGCATGTGCTCTGTGGTCGAATGCCCACTGTAAAACAAAATGGATCAAATGGCTCTGAGCACTATGCGACTTAACTTCTGAGGTCATAAGTCGCCTAGAACGTAGAACTAATTAAACCTAACTAACCTAAGGACATCACACACATCCATGCCCGAGGCAGGATTCGAACCTGCGACCGTAGCGGTCACGCGGTTCCAGACTGAAGCGCCTAGAACCGCACGGCCACACCGGCCCGCCCACTGTAAAATAACTATTAACTGTTTCCGAGCAGTATTCGGGACGGGATACGTCGGGTTAGTAAATTTAGCAAATGACGATTTTGCACTTCGAACAATGACGACTGCGTGACTGAGTTTTAACTAGCAGATCGTCCTTTTATTAATTCTGAAATCAATCGGAATGATCGGAAGCTTGGACCCGCACATTGTTTAGTATCACCTTTTAAGGTAATTCGCAGTTCAATGCACAAAATAGAGTCGGTCGGTCTCAACTTTCATCGACCGTAGAACAGTAAAATTCACTGCCTCTTTTCTATCTAATGTTACCCAAAAAATAAGTTCTGTTTGCTGCCCGGAGACGTCACTGAGTAACTACATTCTCTTAAATTTGTAGCTTACTGTTCTAGATTGTTCATATATTCTCAGTTTCTTCTTCATCGCGTCTGTTGCGATGCACTTGAAGTAAATATTCTCACGTGTAATTCTTCTTTTCGTCTTTAGTCTCCGGCTCTAGGACTTCCTCTTCTGCGTCGATATTCGGGATGAAATCTTCTCCTCGATGTATTAGTAAGTTACTGCTACAATATTGAAGCAGTGGTTTCCAGAAACTTCCGAGTTCACCTAGTCTCTCCTTGTAAATTACAGCGTTCTCCGCCTCAGTACACTGTCCGTGAGCTCTTCCAGGTTCCTCCACCTTGTACCACCACTAAAACTGTTGCCCCTCAATAAGCTAACTAATTTTTGCGGAATTCACTCCGCGCTCGCGTTCGACATTCCAAGCATCTTTCAGGCCCGCTCTCAGCCGTCACTTACGGACACACTATTTTCTGTATAGGCAGCATTGACGTTCTGTAAAGACTGACTCTAAATTTTTTTCCTTCCATTAAGTACCTTCTAGCGACGTCTATCCGTGCACCGTTAAACTACGTACTCTAGTCACTAGTATCTACAAATTTCAGTTATCGCTCTTTCACTTGAGTGTTGATAAGGCCATGGTCATCTTTTTTTTTATTCTTACCACGGGATGGTGTACACTTATACAGTTGCAAGACACACTACCGTCACAGCAGATAACTATAAGAACGTCCCAAAGCAATTGGTAAAGTATCTCACACCCAATAAAACGGTGGAACATCACTGGACAACAGAAGCTTCATCACGGCAATGCCAGACCACATGTTACTAACTTTGTTCTTCAGTTCCTGGCGTAAAAATGCATCTCGAGGCACCCAGTCCGCCTTATAGTACCGACCTGGCTCCGTGTCTTTTGTTAACCCGCCTGCCAAAAACGAACTTAGACAACGAGACCAAGGCCAGGAAAGCTTTAGAGGCGGCCCTGGAGAGAGTGTGAAGGAACGGCTTCTTGCCCGTTCGCCAGAAATGGCAAAGCAGGTCGGACAAGTGCATTGCATTGCGGAATGGAATGGAAATGAAGTCCCATGTTTCCTGACAGAGCGTAGAGGAATTGGGGAATAGTTTGGAGTATTGTGATGTGGACAAGAAGTCTGTATGAGCGATTTTTTTGCAATAAATTTTTGTATGAGCATTAGTGCCAGTCTTTATTCAACAACCATCGTAACATGTCTCCTACCGAGCCGTAGCTACCAAAAATGCCCAGAGATTGTACACAATTACATTGAATAACAGTATTACAACTCAAACAACATTTTTCTCACATGTCCTTATATACAGTCGTGGATCAAATAAAGGAAAGAGGAAATCCTATGTGTCTGGCGTGTAATCGTTGTAGATGTTGAAGTGCCCGGGTTCCGACACAGCAGCGGCGGAGCTGGCAGAGAGCGCGGCGCGCTGGCCGTATTAACGAGGCGCGGTAATTGCGACCGGCGAGCCCGTCGTCGCTCTCGTTAGCGGACACCGACAGAGACACAGACACGGTCACCGGCACCAGTCCTGTAAAAGGCCCTCTCGTCATTTAGATGGTAATTTACGGAACGTGCTGCGCCACCAAAGGCAGCCGTTTCTTTCCGCGCCGGCAAGCAGCGTCATTACTTTTCAAGTTACTCGGGCAATAAATTGCTCCACGAAGATTGAGCAAATGTCTGTCGCCAGGCTCGTACGACGTACCGAGTGCTTATAATTAAACTGGTGGTGTTCTGAATGCTGTAGTGCGGGCTGCAGGACGCTGAAACATCGTAGGTTACGTTCATGAATCGTTGCGCTCGCGGAGTACACTGAGAAAAATAACAGTTCCACTTTCTGCAACAGGTGAAAATATGGCACTGTAAACAGTCAGAATGTGAAACGGTTGACGTCAAACAGTAATATCAGAAACTGAGTCCGCCTTGATGCAAAACACCATGTTATTCGTTTATTACTTTATTCTGCCAAACTAGTTTCGACGACAAATATCACCATCAATGGTTTTTTTTTTTTTAATCGAAAACATGCAGAAAATAGCATAGTTATACAAATACATTGGTACATTATTACATTTTTTACTATTCGTTACACTCTCAGTATACTGCAGTTACTCGTTGCTGCTTGTCAAAATGGTTCAAATGGCTCTGAGCACTATGGGACTTAATATCTGAGGTCATCAGTCCCCTAGAACGTAGAGCTACTTAGACCTAACTAATCTAAGGACATGACACACAGCCATGCCCGAGGCAGGATTCGAACCTGCGACCGTAGCGGTCGCACGATTCCAGACTGAAGCGCCTAGAACCGCTCGGCCACAACGGCCGGCTGCTGTTTGTCGTAGCAGCAACTGAGTAAAGTAGTAATGCCTTTTGTTAAGTCCCATAGTGCTCAGAGCCATTTGAACCATTTTGAGTAATGCCTTTTATCCCTCTATATTTGCATATAGCCTATACTCTCAATCTGGCTTAAGGCGTGTGACTATCATGTACCACTATTATCCTGCCCACGTTTCCTCTCTTGTTCCATTCGCGAGTCGTTTGTGGAATACGCGAATGTGGATAAGCTAGAAGGCACAGTCTTCATGCTTTATGTGATTTACCAGTACCCGAGATCCGAACGACGAACAAAGCACCTATGAAATAGGTTTTCATGCCGATGACGTGTGGATCCTGAAGAGGGCCTGTGGCCGAAACTGGTAACGATTGTAAATGTTTTCCGTGATTATTCTACAAAGAAAGAAACAGATGTGCACTAGTAATTATATTCAATTGCAGCGTTAACACACCCAAAAATTGGTTTTGAAACGTGCTTAGATATGTAAAGGTTACAGTTGTTTGTTATATGCGTAGAACGAATTTCAACAAGTGAAAGAAAATTTAACTGACAGAAAAATTGGACATACCGTCTACGAGACGATGATGCATAAGTTAGGTTATTTGGATTTTAACCCAGGATCTCTAATTATGTCGTGGTTTCCGTTACAGAATTGGGTCACTCTTCACCCTTTAATTTGATAGTCTCCACTTCTGCAGGTATACCTGTTTTCTCAAAGCGAAAGGTTTCTCTCGAAATTGTTGCCTATCCTAATGTGGTGAACCACTTTCCGATTATTTCTCAACCGTTCCATTCTCGAACAACATGGGTGAAGAATTAACACCTACATTCTCCCGTGCGAGCTCTGATTTCTCTTGTTTTGTTAAGATGGTCATTTCTCCCTATCTAACTGAGAATCTACGTAATAATTTCACATTCGGGAGACAAAGTCGGTGACTGAAATTTCGTCAAAAGATCTCGCCGCGATGGAAAACTCTTTTGCTTTAATGATTTCCACCCAAACTCGGGTATCGTATCCGTGACTCTCTGTCTCTCTCTCTCTCTCTCCCCTACCTCGCCGTTATATGAAACGAGCTACCCTTGTTTGAACTTATTTGACGTCCTCCACCAATCCTCTCAGGCAATGATCTCATACCGTCCACCAATACGCCGTAAGTAGACGAACAATGATAGTGTACGCTTCGTCGATTTGTTGCTTTTCTAAGTGTTCTGCCAATAAAGCGCAGTATTTGGCTCGCCTTCCACACAAAATTTTTTGTGTGATCGTTCCAATTTAAGCTGTTCTTAATTGTAATATCTGGGTATTTAATTGGATCAACAACTTTTAAATTTGTCTGATTTAGCGTGTAACCGAAATTTCGCATTTTTTAGTGTCCATATGGAGGACCTCGCGCTTTTCATTGTTTAGAGACAGTTAGCACTTTTCGAATCATAAACATATATTTTCTAAATCATTGTCCTCTTTTATGATCACTTCACTGGACGGTTAGTGACAGCATCGTCTGAAAACAATCTAGGACGGCTGTTCAGATTGTCTGTTAAATGTTTATAAACATTGAGAACAGCGAGTTCTTCGCGCTGGAGAACCCGAGATATCGCTTCTTTTCACTCGATGACTCGTAGTCCATTACTACGAACTGTGACCTTTTTCATAGAAAATAACGAATCTAGTCGCACAACTGAGAAGATACTCCATAGCAAGATGATTTGTCTAGATGCTGCTTGAGAGGAACGATGTCAAAAGTCAACGAGAGATATCCTGGCGATAACACTCATTACTTCGGATGAATAAAGATTCATTTGTGTTTCACAAGAATGATATTTTTTGAATTCGTTCCGTTTGTGTGCCAGTAGGTTCTTTTTCTTTGTCATAATGTATGAACTACTGGGAGGCGTGGCAGATGTACGGTGCGTCACAGGAGGCACTCCCAGTTCGCCACTTGGTGGTTCCTCAGGGAACAGGAGGTGGTTGTAACCTGTGTACGCCTGTGGGCGCCATAAAAGAAGAGTGACTTTTAACCATTTATTTCTGCAAATACATCTCTCCTTTTGCGATGCTTCGGCGGTCCTCTGCCACCGCTTATCAGGGTGCGCTGCCAGCGCCCAGCAGCTACTCAGGAAGTGGATGCTGCGTCGTTGCCTTCTGCACTCGGAAAAGGTGGCACTTGCGTATGTGGCCTACACACGTCGGCCTAGGAGGTCCTCATGTCCTCCGTAACTGTGGCTCATCTCTGCTCTCTGAACCGCGATGACGGTTGTCGTGTGGTCGAGGAGTGTGCCAACCCTGACCTGCCGTGCAGGTAGGCCCCGTGGCTTCGTTGAAGTGTCAGGAACGCTGATGTCCTGGCCCAAGACTCCAGGCCCTCCCATTTGCGTTGGAAGCTGTCGGCAGCGCCGAACTCGTGACTGGTGCTCCGGCGGCTGTTGGCGGTGTTGCGCACGAGCAGTAAATCTACAACAGACTTAGATCCAGCGTTAATACCGTGTTAAGCAATCGAGTACGCGCGTTCTGTACCGCACTGATCCTTCTGACCAGCTCCCCCCCTGAACGTACATGCTGGAGTATTTATAGTGCGAAATGTCGACTGATGTTGGCCCTACGTCACTTTCCTAATACGAATGTATCAGCGAATCATATCGCGCCCTATTTGCTTAACACATTTGTTATACCAACAGACGGTCTGTAATAATATTCAGTACGCCTTCTGCGTTAGCGACGTGGCTTCGTACTGCACGTAACAAGGTGACGTGATACTTCTCAGTCGAATTTCTTCACTAAGCTCCTGCTGATGCTAGCTGCCCACTTCGCGCAAAGCGCCGATGTCCTGCTTTCTGCCTGACCTGCTAACGTGATGAAACGCTGTCGTTCCGTGTCGCGCTTGTTGACACTCCCCTAAGGAACACAAAATGAACGAGGTCCCGCAATTATAGAGTTCTGCGGCCAGTTGACTGATACAGAGTCGGTACGTAACAACAGTATATGTTAAAAATTACACTACCAATCGATACCAATGATATAGTTCTGTAATTCAGTGAATTACGTTGCCTGTCTTGTGCATTGGTGTAACCCGTGGAGCTTTTCATTTCTTAGGCACGGACGTTCCGAAGAGCGAGCGGTTGTATGCGACTGCTAAAAATGGGGTTATTTTACACTATATTCCGACAAAAACTTAATTGGTACACAACTTGTATTGAAAGTCTTGCCTTTATTAAGTGGCTAAAGTTGCTTCGCTACATCTACTTCTACATTACTCATGTTGGCAGCTGTTTTTGACTCGAATTGTGGAATGTTTACTGCATCTTCTTTGGTGAAGGAATTTCGGAAAACCGCGTTTAGTAACTTCACTTTAGTGCCGCTGCTATCTATTTATTCAACGTTGGCGATGCATAACTGTTTTTTTAGTTTTTTCCCCAGAACCTGTCTAGATATAGGGAACAACAAAGTTGTCGGAATATCTTTTTATAAGCCCACCTTCCCGCCAAAACGTCTTTTATAACAACACGTCGACCATACTGTGCCACAACCCCTTCCCCGTACCTCGCGCAGCTTGGAAAAAGCCGACCCACTGTCCATTTATTAAGCCGCACTGTACGAAAAACCGGCGACCGCGGCGACTTCGGTAGCTGTCCCGTAGACCTCATGGCCGTACCGCTCCTTTTGCGAGCCCTTCTGCAAGGCTTGTAACCAGCATAGGCTGATTTTCTGGGATACATACGCATTATTCGTGCATCAGTCACGTGACTTTGTCTCTCAGTAGCCGATCTGTGGCTTCTGTTACGCTGCGACCGTGGTATCCAAAGTATTTGCCAGATCGAAAGGACATAACACAATGGAGTTGCCCAGGGCAGTAGCACATAAAGATGAGGATTTGTGGAGCACATTTCTCCTAACTTATTTTTCCAAAGAGATATTTTGACAGGTGCATTTAGCATCCGCGACTGCATTCTTTTTTTCTAATTCGATAGATATGTCCATTCTTCTTCCAAGACAACGTGTGCCTCGAACGAAGCCGCAGGCCTTTAACCTGCTCCACCGTGCTTAAACTGCGTTTCTACGTTCCTTTCGGAAATCTACTATAATGATATGACATTCAATCTTAGCCAATAGCCAATTTTAAAATGCGTCCAATAATTTCCTTGGTATTTTCTGAATAATGAAACCATTTTTAAAAACCACCGTAATCTGTAAATTTCCATTATGGAAGTTGATGTCTATTGCATCTTATATATATAATGGTCATGTATGTATATGGCCACTTTCGGTCGGTGGCCCTTTTCATATATTCTCGTCGGTGATGTGTGTGACACATCTTTCCAGGACTTTTTTTTCATTAGACTTGTTTTCCATGATAATTTTCAAGCTGCCCCAAATGTACTTACATAATTCAGTATTCACACCGTATGATTTTTTACTAAGCTGTGTTTCTAGAACAGCGAAACATCTGAACTGATTGAAAGAAGTGAGCACTATTGAAGGAAGTGATGTACGCTACTACTTTTTTAAAATGGAAAAAACATGTACTAACCTGGATAGAACTTAATGTCAAGCGTGACCTACTAGAAATAAATTCTCTTTTCAGATAAGAAAGTGCCACTCGAAGATAAAAAGCAATTCTGTGAAATATATTGGAGTTTACAGATATCCATCGGGTCTTTCACTTTGTTGTTGTGTAAGTGTTTTTGGAGTGCGCAATATTTATCAGCCGTGTCAAACTCATGTTATCTCTTCTTGGACAAGAGCTCTCCAAAACATATCCTGTTGCTGAGAAATTTCTGACGAACGAAATATGTCAAGAAATTTGTCATAGGAAAGTTTTCTTGAACAGTACTGCACCGCAGGCCATTCTGGATGACTCACTGCTGTTATATAACACAGGTTTGTTACATACATTATTGATCGATCGCAGTTTAGGACACAAGAGATGTATAAAGAACTTTGGATGACTTCTGCAGTCCACTAAAATAGGCTTTGAAATACTTGCAATTAGGGTGAAAATTATTGTAATCACGTAATAACCGTCGATAAAGACGGTCACAGAGAGCTCGTCATCATGTGAGCAAGAGAACACTAAACAATTCATTTACGAGAGTAAACGCAACTGAGTGATAGAGTAATGGTGGAAAAACCACAACACATCAGTTCCTCGCCGCACATGTCGGATAGTGGCTGTTGCCATTGTCAACGCCAGCGCCGGTTTCCCGGTTTCCGAGGAACGGAGACAGTTCGTATCATCCAGACTGGAGACAGTGGTTTAGCCTTCCCTTAGGCCAGCTAAACGGCGGTAATCTGTCCTCACTCTGCTGTTTTCAAAGGCGAGTTCTTTCCATAGGATGACCGCTGTTTTCAAATAATCTTTCGTAGGCAAGAAATGGCACCCTACAACCAGTGTTTTGAGCATTGGCAGTAATGGTCAATTGAAGAGCCTACGTCCTCCTCTGGAAGCTGATGGACCGAAAAGGTGTGCATGTTTTAAAAACATTACCCTGTTGTTGTTGTTCTTGTGGTCTTCAGTCCTGAGACTGGTTTAATGCAGCTCTCCATGCTACCCTATCCTGTGCAAGCTTCTTCATCTCCCAGTACTTACTGCAACCTACATCCTTCTGAATCTGCTTAGTGTATTCATCTCTTGGTCTCCCTCTACGATTTTTACCCTCCACGGTGCCCTCCAATGCTAAATTTGTGATCCCTTGATGCCTCAGAACATGTCCTACTAACCGGTCCCTTCTTTTTGTCAAGTTGTGCCACAAACTCCTCTTCTCCCCAATTCTATTCAATACTTCATCATTAGTTATGTGATCTACCCATCTAATCTTCAGCATTCTTCTGTAGCACCACATTTCGAAACCTTCTATTCTCTTCTTGTCCAAACTATTTATCGTCCATGTTTCACTTCCATACATGGCTACACTCCATACAAACACTTTCAGAAACGACTTCCTGACACTTAAATCTATACTCGATGTTAACAAATTCCTCTTCTTCAGAAACGCTTTCCTTGCCATTGCCGGTCTACATTTTATATCTTCTCTACTTCGACCATCGTCAGTTACTTTGCTCCCCAAATAGCAAAACTCCTTTACTACTTTAAGTGTCTCATTTCCTAATCTAATTCCCTCAGCATTACCCGACTTAATTCGACTACATTCCATTATCCTCGTTTTGCTTTTGTTGATGTTCATCTTATATCCTCCTTTCAAGACTCTGTCCATTCCGTTCAACTGCTCGTCCAAGTCCTTTGCTGTCTCTGATAGAATTGCAATGTCATCGGCGAACCTGAAAGTTTTTATTTCTTCTCCATGGATTTTAATACCTACTCCGAATTTTTCTTTTGTTCCCTTTACTGCTTGCTCAACATACAGATTGAATAACATCGGGGAGAGGCTACAACCCTGTCTCACTCCCTTCCCAACCACTGCTTCCCTTTCATGCCCCTCGACTCTTATAACTGCCATCTGGTTTCTGTACACATTGTAAATAGCCTTTCGCTCCCTGTATTTTACTCCTGCCACCTTCAGAATTTGAAAGAGAGTGTTCCAGTCAACATTGTCAAAAGCTTTCTCTAAGTCTACAAACGTTGTAAATGCCTTTCCTTAATCTTTCTTCTAAGATAAGTCGTAAGGTCAGTATTGCCTCACGTGTTCCAACATTTCTACGGAATCCAAACTGATCTTCCCCGAGGTCGGCTTCTACCAGTTTTTCCATTCGTCTGTAAAGAATTCGCGTTAGTATTTTGCAGCTGTGACTTATTAAACTGATAGTTCGGTAATTTTCACATCTGTCAACACCTGCTTTCTTTGGGATTGGAATTATTATATTCTTCTTGAAGTCTGAGGCTATTTCGCCTGTCTCATACATCCTGCTCACCAGATGGTAGAGTTTTGTCAGGACTGGCTCTCCCAAGGCTGTCAGTAGTTCTAATGGAATGTTGTCTACTCCCGGGGCCTTGCTTTGACTCAGGTCTTTCAGTACTCTGTCAAACTCTTCACCAGTATCGTATCTCCCATTTCATCTTCATCTACATCCCCTTCCATTTCCATAATATTGTCCTCAAGTACATCGCCCTTGTATAAGATCCCCTATATACTCCTTCCACCTTTCTTCTTTCCCTTCTTTGCTTAGAACTGGGATTCCATCTGAGCTCTTGATATTCATACAAGTGGTTCTCTTTTCTCCAAAGGCCTCTTTAATTTTCCTGTAGGCAGTATCTATCTTACCCCTCATGAGATAAGCCTCTACATCCTTACATTTGTCCTCTAGCCATCCCTGCTTAGCCATTTTGCACTTGCTGTCGATCTCATTTTTGAGACCTTTGTATTCCTTTTTGCCTGCTTCATTTACTGCATTTTTATATTTTCTCCTTTCATCAATTAAATTCATGTATACAACCTTCTTTCATGATTCTTGAACCAAGTGTTAGCTATGGTTAAGTTATGCTCTGTGCAAAACTCTACCAGGCGGCTTCCTCTTTCATTTCTTAGCCCCAATCCATATTCACCTACTATGTTTCCTTCTCTCCCTTTTCCTACTGACGAATTCCAGTCACCCATGACTATTAAATTTTCGTCTCCCTTCGCTACCTGAATAATTTCTTTTATCTCATCATACATTTCATCAATTTCTTCATTATCTGCAGAGCTAGTAGGCATATAAACTTGTACTAGTGTAGTAGGCATGAGCTTCGTGTCTATCTTGGCCACAATAATGCGTTCACCATGCTGTTTGTAGTAGCTTATTCGCAGCCCTATTTTTCTATTCATTATTAAACCTACTCCTGCATTACACCTATTTGATTTTGTATTTATAACCCGGTATTCACCTGACCAAAAGTCTTGTTCCTCCTGCCACCGAACTTCACTAATTCCCACTATATATAACTTTAACCTATCCATTTCCCTTTTTAAATTTTCTAACCTACCTGTCCGATTAAGGGATCTGACATTCCACGCTCCGATCCGTAGAACGCCAGTTTTCTTTCTCCTGATAACGACGTCCTCTTGAGTAGTCCCCGCCTGGAGATCCGAATGGGGAACTATTTTACCTCCGGAGTATTTTACTCAAGAGGACATCATCATCATTTAACCATACAGTAAAGCTGCATGCCCTCGGGAAAAATTACGGCCGTAGTTTCCCCTTCCTTTCAGCCGTTCGCAGTACCAGCACAGCATGGCCGTTTTGGTTAGTGTTACAAGGACAGATAAGTCAATCATCCAGACTGTTGCTCCTGCAACTACTGAAAAGGCTGCTGCCCCTCTTCAGCAACCACGCGTTTCTCTGGCCTCTCAACAGATACCCCTCCGTTGTGGTTGCACCTACGGTATGGCTATCTGTATCGCTGAGGCACGCAAGCCTCCCCACCAACGGCAAGGTCCATGGTTCATGGAGGGAACATTACCCTAGGACAAAAAAAAAAGAGACCGTCCACAAACGAATTATCCGAATGGGACTGAAATCGGTAGATGCGATGTACATATACGGACATGCAAATGATTACAATTCCAAAAAAAAGTGGGTGATATATTCAAGAGAAAAGACTTCACAAACTGAGCAAGTCAGTAACGCATTGGACCACGTCTGGCCCTTAGGTAAGCAGTTATTCGATTTGGCAATGACTGACAGAGTTGTTGGATGTCCTCATGATGGATAAAGTGCAAAATTCTGCCTAATTGGCGCATTGTATGGACAAAATCCCGAGCTAGTTGGAGGCCCCTTGCATAATGCTCCAAACGTTTTCAGAGGTGCGAGCGGGCAATATCTTACTGAAATGTAAGCCCATCTTTGATGAGTCCCACTTCGAACTGAGGCCCGATGAGCAGCGAAGACATGTTTTGAGACGCCTCGGACAGCGGTTTAATACCAAGCTGACTGTCCCCCGCCGTATGGCCATTTCATTTCGTAGGAGGTCCTTTTTGGTTGTCATGTGCGACAGCCTTGCAGCACAGCGGTAGGTCGACGATATTCCACGCCTCGTTCCATTGCTCTTCATGGCAAGCCATTCCCGGGCTTACATTTCAAACTGGTAGGGAAAGGTCGGAAAAGAGAACGCACTTAGTATCTAACCGCTCATATGTAGTAGATGAGAACGTTAAAACAAACATTTCTTACAACAAATTATTACTGGTTTATTTATGAACAACATATATCAGTTACAACTGCCTAACTTTTAACACAGACTTTAAACGTCAACCTATGTAAGACACTGCTAGTTCGTACTCTTAGCCGCATCTTCTGGTGAGTGTGTGTAACATGTAGTCAAAGAAAATTCACCATTTCCTTCATAAACTATGCATTCCTTATGTCACCATGACACCTAGGCGAAACGTTACAGCCGGCCGGGGTGGCCGAGCGGTTCTAGGCGCTTTAGTCTGGAACCGCGCGACCGCTACGGTCGCAGGTTCGAATCCTGCCTCGGGCATGGATGTGTGTGATGTCCTTAGGTTAGTTAGGTTTAAGTAGTTCTAAGTTCTAGGGGACTGATGACCTCAGAAGTTAAGCCCCATAGTGCTCAGAGCCATTTGAACCATTTTTTTGAAACGTTGCAAAGCGATGTGAAATGATGCGAGCACGTAAGGACGGTAGCAGAGAACACGAATGTGCAGCATCGGTATATTGGGAGAGTTCTAGCTGGTCCACAAAGGAGACTGCCTATACGATGCTCTGTTAAGTGAGTGTGTGGGATGCCCACCTGGTGAGATTAAAGTAAGGCATCATTCAGAAATGTGCTGCTAGATGTGTTACCGGTAGATTCGATCAACACGCGTGTACTACGGAGATGCTTCGTGAACTCAAATGGGCGTCCCTAAAAGGAAGACTTACCTTTTGCGGATCACTACTGAGAAAATTTGGTGAATCAGCATTTGAAGGTAACTGCAGAACGATTCTACTGCCGCCAAGCTACATTTCGCATAAAGCCGCAAAGATACGGTCAGAGAAATTAGGGCACGTACGCAAGCATATAGACAGTCGTTTTTCCCTCGTTCATTTGCAAGTGGAACAGAAAAGGCAACGAATAGCAGTAGTACATGGCACCCTCCACCACACACCACAGGGTGTCTTGCGGAGTTTTTATGTGATGTGGGAAGATGTAGGGTTCACTACTGTCGTGTTAGGTGACAAGAGAGCGGGGGGAGACGTGTTGCCAGACCGGGTCATGTCATAATATAACCTCGACACTTTCAGTGTCTTTCTTCGTGTCTTGAAACGTTCCTTCCATAGCTTAACGATCCAGTGTCCATGAGGTTCCATGAAATGTTTGCCTAGCTTGTACGAAACAGAACGAAGGCTTCTTAACAACACGCACTAGTTTTAGGTACTGTTAAAAGGCGTGAAGAGAAAATGTTCTTCCGTATCGCTGTTAGTGACAGGAATGGTTCTACAAAAGTCATTTGTTACTTTCCGTGCGTAGCACAACCATAGGTTGGTGTGAAGATATATGACGGATCATCCTGGAAGTACGGTGATAGTCGATCACCAGCTGAAGCAACTGAGGTGCTGAAAGAACACCGATTCACGTACTTGTAATCACCACCTGCAGAAAGAAACTCTTTAGGTTTGTAGATGATTGTCTCTGCAGCTTAGTGAACAAAAAAGTGTGTGTGTGTGTGTGTGTGTGTGTGTGTGTGTGTGTGTGTGTGTGTGTGTTGTTTGTTACAGCGAACGGGGGAGTCCCCATCGTGTCACGAGCAGAAATTTCCTCGCGCAGCGCTAATGGCAAGGGGTGTGGGGCTGAGTTTCAAGAGCGAACTTCATCAGCGAGCGAAAGAAAAAGCAAAAAGAGGAGAAAAACGGCGGGCCCTCCATCCCGGTCTCCTTTCACCGTCTGCTTGTGTGTGTGTGTGTGTGTGTGTGTGTGTGATGCGGGAGGGGGGGAAGAGATTCGCTGCTGTTCTGTGATAGGCACAGCCGCCTCTCTGGCTTGAGACAAATTCGTCACGAGCGCCATGAATAAATGAATACCTATGACAAAATCCGAATTGTTTTTCAAATCAGTCTGTGGCCTCATTTTAACATTTTTCGTCTACTCACTTTCCCCTTTCTCGACAAATAGCAACGGATGAAAGAACCTCGCCATTGTTATGCTAGCGGTAGTAGAGAAGCGAAATAAATAGGAAGGGAATCTAGCCAACTAAACAACATGAAAAACTATTTCAGGAGCATAATTACCAAGGTATAACATGCTTTTGTTCATGCATATTCATTGGCGATGTTCCTGTGTCTGAGTTACTGAGAAACTGTGTCTCGGCGTTCTCCTTTTTTCCCCTAAATGCACGTTTTCCAATTACTTGGAAAATAAAGCATGAAAACAACATTTCTTACGGAATAGTTGTACATTAAATTATGTGTAGGTTCATTAATACATACAGAACTTAATGTATTCATTACTTCTTTTCAAATGCTTTAGATATGTTCATGGCAACCATATTCAGAATAATGTGCCGGAAGACAAATAGCATGAGAAACCTAAAAGTGCACAAACACGAGCAGAAATACTAGGGATGGCTGACGCACTTCCAGCGGATAATAAGCTCCGTTATTCGACTTTCATTTAGTGAAGATACGAAAATGTGCCGCAGGAGACAATGGAATGGAATCACAAATCTGCAAATAAATTGAGTGCTATGGCTGATGAGACCGGGTCACGACTCGAGAAAATTCTGCAGTCGTTGAAGTTATCGTGATGGCAAAATCTTAGAATGACGTTGGATGACATTCCAACAACGTTTAACATTGTTCCTGTATTCATTTTCACAAAGTGACGATGGATGACCGAGCAGTTCTAGGAATGTAGCTGCGACGTTTTGAAGCCTGTAAATAGCGTCCAAGATTCGATGAAGTATAAGGTGGTGCCTCCCTTGCAATGTCACATTGTGTGGTGGACCCAAGCTTTGTATCCAAACGATAGAGAGAGAGAGAGAGAGAGAGAGAGAGAGAGAGAGAGAGAGAGAGGCGGGGGAGGGGGTTAGAAATGGTACCATTTCTTCTCGCCAAAATTAAAGTATTTTGAACTTAGCTATCAACATAACTGGCTGTCTCCATCACTCCTTTAGGGCGAAACAGGCGTCAATTTGGAGTACTTCTGTCTTTGAGGGATCGCGAATGGGTTCGGCCCGCTAACGTAGGATCTTGTGCGGAAACTCGTGTAGAGCTTTCTGCAGAATTCGGTACGTAATGGATTACGCAGCATCTATCGACGTGGGGTCCGGACGGGGGGTTACGTTTGTAGCTAATGGCAGGTATGTGTTTCTGATTTTTGTCTGTACCCAAAGAAGAGAATGCTTGTGGCGGTGTTCTATCGTACATTGTGTTAGAGTTGGTTCACACTGGAACATAATCGACGAACGGCCGTGTGTTCACGCTGGACGAAACTTGAACACATCACTTTGCTTAGACCAATACCGAACGGTGAAACTTCCGAATATTTGAATCGCCACCGAAGCGTCATCCCTTGCATTGCCAGTAAATGTCCTTTGTGGTCCCTGAGACATACTATTGCCAGCATTGGATCCCAAGTTGAGCTAAGTTGGAATTCAGTGTCTCCGTTCGCAAGATTTGTTTAGCTGCGAATTTCCCCCACTTCTTTAATTACATTGTTACGTATGAAGATGTCTATGAGAATTTTAGTATTTTTCAGCCCCGTACTGAGACAGTTCTCGGCCACTGTAGATGTCTCTAGTTGGTCCAGACGTGTGTGTCGTCGATGTTCAACGCATCTGTCTTTCACGGTGCGACAAGTCTGCCCATTGTATGACTTTCCCACTCTACAAATAATCTTGTAAACACCGAAACTTCTCAAACCAGTATATTCCTTCACTGAGCTTAGAAAAGCTGGAGATTCTTTGGTGGACGGAGTACCCACTGAGCATGATATTTCTTCAGTAATCTTCCTATTTTCTAAGAAACACTGTCGAAATGTGGCAAGGCGACCATTTCTGTATGTTCTTCACTCACTTCCAGCTCGTGAGAGAGTCTTATCACGCGCCGATCGTAAGGCACAGCAAATCTCCCGTTCGGAATGTCCATTCTGCAGGAATACGGTAGGGTGGTGGAGTATGCGACGTGACTCGTTCTCTATGGACCAGCGTCTAAAGCACGCTACGTCGAATGGTGACAGCCAGCGGACTGTAAGTACACCGGACATCCAAAAAGTTCCGAGACTGATTTTATTCCTGGCGTATAAGCAAGATGGACACAGTAACTACGGTGGTAGCTTGAACTAACAGCAACTGTAGATGGCAGATGTGCATTGGAGCAGTCAGTTATGAGCAGGCAGCGTTAAGTAGTGGACCTGCGGCCGTCGTATGTCAGCGTTGTTGGGTCAGAAATCGCTGTGAAATAACATCTCTACATCAAGTGTTCAAGGCATTCTCCAGAATGCCGTCAAGAACAGAATAGCGTGTGCGAAGTTTGTTCCGCACCATTTGACTACCGAACGAAAATTACGGCGCGTAGACGCATCCCGCGACTTGATTGAAATGCAATACGCGGACTGTTCTTTTCTGTAAAAAATCTACACGTTGATGAGACTGTGTTATCGATATGAATCTACCACGAAATGACAAAGTCTAGAAATGACCGACATTCAAGCCAATGTGACTAGCGAGCTGAACAACATCTCAGAGGACGACTTCCTTTACCGTTTCACATGGCTATTTAAAAGTTCTGTGCGTTTTACTTAAGTGGGGGAGACTTAGTAGAACAGCTGAAGCTGTGGTGGTCGAACTTTTCTGCACAAACGCCAATACTGACATTGTGGGGCGCCGCATTCGTATATCTTATCATTAATTGGTAACCTGTATAAATTAGTACATAAGAAAGGATCACGCATGCAGTGTAAGAACTACCGAGGAATATCTCTGCTTAGTACCGTCTATAAAATCCTTTCTACGGCTATAACAAGGAGAATAAGAAGAAGAGCAGAAAAGATTCTAGGCGAGTACCAGGCAGGTCTGAGAGCTGGGAGGTCTGCAGCTGACCATATCTTTACAGTACGTATGATGCTGGAGAAGACTAACGAATGTAATGTAAGGTTAGAGTATCTCTTTATAGACTTTAAACAGGCCTATGATGAAGCTTTGAATCCTGCCACAATATCATTTGGTGTGATGGTATTTCAAAAGGCACCATTTACAAGATTAGGAATGTCATAAATTGTTACAGTTCTTCCAGGGCTACTAATTAGCCAGTTGTCTACAGCTGTAAAGTAGTATTTCTTGAATGATCCATAAACATATATGTCATGGGGCTGGAGGCGGTGAGAGATATGGGAAGGGAAAGGCAGCAAAATTATTGTCTTTACAGAAGTTTAACACCTATATTGACAAGTGTGAATCGTGATTGTCAAGCAACAAAAGGCAGAGATGTTCGGTTGTTGACTTTACGTGTCTGTGAAAGTGTCTTACAAAAGTTAGGAACGATGACCCAGTCATCCAACAAGATGGATGCGCAGTACCAATACACCCGGGTGGTCCTCCCTTAATGAAATTGTCTTTAAAGAACACTCTAAGGAAACTGAAGGGGAAAAGGAGGGGGGGGGGGGGGGGGGGAGAGGAGAGTGTTACCAATAGCACTGACAGTAGTTGCAGTTGTAATGTTTGCCCTCGCTTTTGCAACTTGCCGAAACCCGTTCTCAGCGATAATTTGCTTGACCGCTGAACAGTCTACACCCCGTTTTCGTCCGCATTCCACAAATCTTTGCTTTGAAACTTATGTTTTTCTCAACTATGTCTCAAATTTTCAAAAAAAACTTCCAACGTTTTGCCGATCAAAACTATTTGCCCGACTAAGGCTTGTCGCTTCTGGCTCCATTAAAGAAAAATTGGGATGCCTTTTTAAAAACTTATAAAACCATTCTGAAGTTGCTATTTTGGCATTTATCGCCGGCCGGAGTGGCCGAGCGGTTCTAGGCGCTACAGTCTGGAACCGCGCGACCGCTACGATCGCAGGTTCGAATCCTGCCTCGGGCATGGATGTGTGTGATGTCCTTAGGTTAGTTAGGTTTAAGTAGTTCTAAGTTCTAGGGGACTGAAGACCTCAGATGTTAAGTCTCATAGTGCTCAGAGGCATTTGAACCATTTTGGCATTTATCCAAGTATCTCGCATTTTAACTTGATTCACCAGTTCTAATTCAAAGGCCAATTCCCGAACACTTTTAGGAGTTAATTCGTAGTAAAGTTTAGCTCTTGTTAAAATATAGTTACTACTCTCGTTTTCCAAATCATCCTTTAATATTTGTCGATGTTTAGCATATCCCATTTTTACGTCCCCAATTCCTTCTGGTGTTTCAAGACGCGTTTCGTTTTTAGCTTTATACTTATAAAGCGTCATCTTGTCTACAGCAAATGTTTTTGGTGCTTCCCTGACAGACATCCGGCCATTCTTAATTTCTTAATATGCCCTCTCAAATATATCAACGGGTATTTCGCCCCTTTCAGTTTTCTTCTTATAATTCCTCGCCTTTTTTGAAAACAAAAATACAACATAAGAAAATGCTTATGGGTTAAGTTGATTTACCATATCAACTTGTCCCAAAAGAAGCGTAACTAAACTAAAATCTACGAGAAACAGGTAGCAGTTAAAATTAATGTTTAAAGTTAATATTCTTACCTTCAAACCATGAAACCATATGATGTGTTTGATTGTTCAACTAGCTCACGAATAACCCTAAAATAAAAGGTGAAATTGCCTAGTAAAACTATACTTTCAGTTAATAAAAAGTTTTTATTTACCAAACACAGCGGCAAGCAAACTTCTCCTCCGGCACACGCGTGGTTTCTGAGTATCGATCTGTTCCCCCTCCACTCCCATTCCCGCTTGCAAGCGTCTTCACGTTTGGAAGTTATTAGACCCTGTCAGCTTCACCGTGTATCAGCTAGACCCGGTCTCCCCAACTTATTACTGTGCATACCCACAGATATCCGGTCTGATATTCTCATCGCTGCTATGCATCGGCGCAGACCTCTGCCTGTGGGAAACACTGTGAGGTTAGTCTTTGACGGCAAGTAGTGGAGAGGTGTTGTGTGGCAGAGGCAGGCTTCCAGACAGCCCCACCGCTATCGGTATCGGTATCGGTATCGGCTGTTGCTCCTGTTCCACAGGCAGCCCCGGGCCAGCGCGCGGTCGGACCGATCAATGCGGCGCGCCGAGCTGGCCTCGCCTGGAGCCGGCTGGCTGGAGCTGGAGCACTGTGCCTTTCCCACTCCTTGCCACGTCGTCACCACTGTCGGTAGTATAGCACTGCCGCAACACTCCCTCAACACGGGGGACTACAAAGGGTACACAAAAACAAGCAAAAGCGTATCCGCAACGTAAACACGAAATGCAAGTAAAATATCCCTCGCTCTCCAAATTAACCTCAACCTAGTCTCGTTATCGCTTTATCACTGTACAATGCAGAGTGTGGCTTACTTTGACACACATTAGAAACTCCCTGTCATATTCTATTCGCGTACATAGCGACGTGCGCTATTACAAAAAAATGGCTCTGAGCACTATGGGACTTAACATCTGAGGTCATCAGTCCCCTAGAACTTAGAACTACTTAAACCTAAATAACCTAAGGACATCACACACATCCATGCCCGAGGCAGGATTCGAACCTGCGACCGTAGCAGTCGCGCGGTTCCGGACTGCAGCGCCTAGAACCGCGTGGCCACCGCGGTCGGCTGCGCTATTACATCTGTACCTGCAAACCATTGTAGTGTCCATGGTCGAGGGTACATTGTACCAATATTATCGGTTTGTTATCCTATTCTAGAGTGTGGCTCGACGGCTCAGTGGTAGAAAAGCAAGGAAAAAACTGGTCAAGTGCCAGGTTACAAATCCGAAGGTCTTGGGTTCGATCCCCGGTCAATCCTTTTTGGGTCTTGCCCACTCGTCTCGTATAGGGTGCCTAAGGGATGCTGCGTTCTCGGAATGTTATACAATAATTCAAGCAAATAACATTAGTAGTTTTATTTCTATAAAACAGATTGACAAAACTTAACTTGAATGTACAATAGTGTCGCAGCGATGGGCGACATGCAACATAATTCAGAGTCCTTGACTGTAGGCAAGGTTCCTGGAAGATGACACGCATCACTAATACTGCTCTGCGAATCCTGTCCCCGCGGTCTTCGTCTTCGTTCCGGCGCTTGTGGTTACGCCATAAGAAAGCCTAAGACTTGTACCTGTTACTTCTCACTTCTCGAACCTTTGGCAATGTTTTCTGGTGTGAAAAAGACAGCGATGCACCGTAGTTCGCAATCCACGTTAAACTGCTGGTCCCCTGTAATTGGTCCGGAGAGCACCAGTATGAATTTACCGTACTACCAAGACCATCAAACTCCCCGTATTTAAATCTAGTCGAGAATCTGTGAGGCCGCCTTGTTCGGGCAGTTCGTGCCATGGATCCTCAACCGAAAAACCTAGCGCCGCGCCACTGGAGTCAGTTCAGAGGTCGGAGGAAGGAAAAGGCATACCACCTCTACAGGATCTTGCCTAGTAAAGCACTGTGGCGTATAAAACAATCTTCAGATTGACAGTTGCTTTACTTACCCTCTTCCAAACCACATGCTGAACGAGAGAAAGATGACTGTGTGTATATGCGTCTGTACATGCCCTAATCTGTTTCGCCTATTCTCATGAACTCTTTGATATGATGATGGCAGTACAATGGTCGCGCAGTCCTCTTCCAATCTACATTTCACTTGGGAGAAACAACAAGACCGAGAGATCGTGATGACAATGAAATTTATTCCACCGATTGCGTTTATACAGACCTGTGAGTATGGCAGTTCAGTAAGGAGTAGCACCAGAAAATGCTGCAGTCAGAGCCTCTAGACGTCGTGGCATGGAATCAAAATGCGCCTGAACGCGTCCACAAAGCATTAACTGTGACTGTTGGAGGACTTGGAACGAACACCTTGCGACGGACCATATACCGACATGTTCGATGGGCAACATGTCAGGCCAAAGGGGCAAGCTATGGAAACGGTGGTACCCGTCGTTATTCGAAGAAGGCTTTCACATTCGTTGCCACATGCGGCCGGGCGTTGTCCTGCTGAAATATCGCATGTGAAACGACCTGCAAGAGGGGCAATACTTCGAGCTGTAACACCTTTCCGCCCTGTAGTGGTAGATGTTCATATTGCCCTCAAGAAGTAGAAGGCGAGATCGCGTAACACACGATCTCGACTCTTTCGTCATGATACAGTGGCGCCCCATACGGCGCCGTTGAACACGCATGCGGCCACCACTGTAGGACGAATTGAAGCGGTGTGTATGGCCCTCCTCCCTCCACTGGTACCACATAAGCCTCACATTGAAGTATGGCACCCTGTACCAGGTGCAATGCCACAGAATGACAGACCCGCCTGCAGGAATCCAATCATTCTGCCGCGTTCGAAGTCACTCACCCGTCGTTATTCCACCCTGTGATGTCGGCGAGGCATAGTGGCCCCGTGTTGCACGTTTCCACTTCGTATGACGGATCCGACCGACTGAGCGTTGCGTGGCACTGACCTGTCGGGTCACACAAAAGAGGGCGCTGTTGGACCTACTTGCGTGTCACCCCTCTGCCATTTAAATCGTTTATTACGGTTCCGCAGTTCTACACGCCCTCTTATCGTGGAGTGTTGCAGGTCGTTGCTTCTGACTGCTTCACTTTTTACAAACAGTAGTTTAGTTTCTCCAAATTTCCTACAGGGTTTCCCGAGAGCTACGTCAGCTTTCTGCTGAGGATTCTCATGTAAGTTCCCCAGCACTTCTGTGGGCTATACCGACCTGTTACGACCCAAGCGAAGCGTCCGCGAATTCGTTCGATATTTGTTGTCAGGCCTATTTGAAAATGGCTCATTGTTATGGAACAGTCCTCTAACATCGATTACATTAGCGTCATCTATGCGAATAACTTCACGCATACACCTCACTCTGTCCACAACCCTTCTAACTACCGTAATCTGTTGTCTTTCTTAGTGCTGATTTTATGTCATCATCACATATCATATTTCTTCTCAGAATTGCCGCCAAAAACATATACGACCTGATGTGCACAAGATTTTCACCTTTAATCGTGTAAATCAGACAATATGCAATTGTTCCACTTTGTTATAAGCTACCTACTGTTACTAAAATGAGCACTGGCCTTAGATCTTTTTGCCTTGACTCTACCCATGTGCCGGCTTCCTGTCGTACTAGCACACGTTTTTAATCTTGACCTCTCGCAGCATCGCTGTGGTTATGATCAAGCTACTCATAGTAATTAAAAAGAGGTGGGGAGATTACTAAGATATACTGTTATAGTAAACAAAACGTATAGAAGAAACACTAATAGAATGCTATGAAACTGTGCCTGCAAAGATGGACCTGCTCCACGCCAACGGTTCCTGCTGTTATCAAGGATTGTAAGATCTGAAAATGGAAACCGGTCACCTAAAAATAAAAAAATAAACAACTTAAATAAGCTGAAATATCATGTTTGCGACAAATGTTGGGAAGGCTGTATGTTCATCACAAGCCGAGCATTGTTCTGTCAGTTTTGTCAGCATTTTGTCGTACAGCGATATGGCTGTATTATGTCTCTACTAGCTGTAACTGTAGACCATTACTGTCATGTTTCGGAACACAAGAAACATCGTTATATCCGTCGATGCGAAAATAACTAAAAAAAATATGTCGTCGCGGTTTTGGAGAGTAAATTTTATACCAGAGGTGGTTGTGAGGGGCTGGGGGGGGGGGGGGTGGTATGTATTACATATCGCCTTCTGATTTACGAGACGTTTTCCTGCATCTCTGTAGTATAAACTCTCTAGTTCTGGGAATGGGTACAAAACTTAGAGGCGGTGTCTTTTGAAGTCTCACTTTTATGACACCATGAATTTAGCCCTGTCTCCTTCCTCCTGCCGCTGCTTCAAGCAAAAGTAAACAAAAGCAAGAGTACATGTATAAATAGTTCCCAGGAACCGCCCGACGGAGTCGGGATGTGTTCCTAGCTACTGCAAATTTTCATGTGTTATGGAATAGATTCGTAAAAAGCGGTGATAACTCACTGTCATCCCTGCTATAAACTTTCTCGAACCTCCGAGATAGATTGTTAGAGATGAAGCATTAGCTTATTTCGGCAAGGATAAATGGAAAAAAATCGGCTGTGGCCTTGGAGTGGCCGTGCCGGCCTTCGCACGGCTAGCTTCCGTAAAACTAGACGCAGACCAAGCGAAGTTCAGTAGATGGGGATTTAAACTTCATTCCTCCACAAATGAAGACATGAGGATTTTATGTCAATCAGCTAAGGGAGTCTATGCCAGTTGCAATTTAAAATGTCTCGTTTTATTACGCTTTTCTTTCTCTTTCGTGTGTCATTAGATAGCGTAATTAGTTAATTAAAATTACTCGAAGAAGCAATACAAAAATCAACTAATTTTTAAGTAGTTTAATTTATGCCCAGTTGAGTTTTGTACTTTCTCCCCTCATCTATTAATATATTGTTACTTTTGTCTTTCTCAGTATGAACTTTTTACAACTGCATTTTCAGCGCTGTAACTGCTCAGTTTATCTGTCACATTTTTCGAGTTGCGTATTTGCTTTTAATGAAATGTAATGTGTGGTTCCTTTTTTCTCCTTTATGTGCATAACATACACTCTTGCATGCAAGTAGAGACGGAAACAGAGCTAAAATTTACAGAATAAAATTAAATACACTTAACTTCTAACTAAGCGAAAACGGAAAACTCGAAAAAGTAGTAGTAAAGTAATTATTTCGCACAGGCAGCTGTAGCTATACTGAAGACGACATAAATGTATTATGCTGATTGAACATTGGGGAAAACCCGAAACACGTCTTGGCATAAGGAAAGGTATACAAAAAAGTGGCTGGTTGTTGTATATCTTATAATAAGTCAGTCCACAACATGTATGTAGGTGGTAGCCATAAATCACTTAAGGCAAATGACGGTACGTTTACTTTGAAAAGGACACGGCCAGTTTTCACAGTCCGAGCGTGCCGTTCGTCTCTAATGATATCGTTAATGAGACGTTAGCCCCTAATATTTGTTCTTATCTTCTGTTGACAACATATGGCGGAAAATCCAGCAGCTTTTATCAATAGATTTTGAGTTTTCTCATCTTTCAGAAAAAGCGATACAACATCCCTTGTACAACCATGCCGCTACAGTATTGCAGCTCCCCGTGCACGAAAGGCGTCTCCTCAGGCCTGTCAGGGATGGAGACATTTCAGCACACCAAGCGCTACGCAGTCCTGCCTACAGACACCTTACTCTTGCCCTGCTAATCGGAGAAAACGCTCTTTGACAAAATATACCTGGCCGTACCTTTGTGGCACATTTCGTGCCCCGAGTGGTGTAAAATTCGCCCTTGTCTCACTGAACGGTCGCTTTCCAAGTAAAATCTCCTTCGATGATAAAAACTCCTTTCTCGCAAAGGAGGGCATAGATTTTACAACCAGGCGGTTGTAGAGCTGTCGGTTGTGTCGCGGAAGTCGTGTGTTTCGGCGACAAGCTGTTATGCAGGTGTTATTAGCATGTACCACGCATCTTTGCGAATTTAAAAGCGTTTCATTATGCGTGTTGGTGACTGTCACTAAAGAAAAACGACTTCCTTTTTCTCAGAGTGACTCAAGGTCACAACAAGCTTGCAACAAGAAACTCTTTCAATACCAAGCAATACCAGTTACATCCGCATCAGCACTCTTGTGTAGGTATTTTCCTTGAGGCCGTAGCAGGAGCTATATTCCTGCTTTACTGAACGCATATGTTTTATTCTTTAGCTATTTGAAACAACCATTGTGCTGTGGTGCGATTCTAAACCTGCCAGTTTGGATGATTCTGTGGATATTACGTTGTCTTATGCTGTTGCACCACGTCTCATGAAATGGAGAACGAAATGACGTACTAGATACATTAAAAAAATAACGGGAATTCTTCGTTTTTGGAAAGAATTTCTTATATTTGCCGACATTTTTATCCAGCTTCAGAATAGTGTCCATTACATATTATACACTTACACCAGCGTCTTTTCCAATCCCCGTAATATTTCCGGATCTCTGTCTTTGGGATATCTTGTACCTCTCCCAGCGTTGAGTTCTATATTTGTAAAACGATGATCCTTAAGGGTTAACAGTATTTCCTGGATTACAAAAAAATTGTATGGAGCCATGTCTGACGAATATAGAGGCTGGGAAATTGTTACAGTATTATGTTTGGCCAAAAATTCACGCAAAAGCAACGAAGTGTGAGCAGCTGCATTATCGTGGTACAATAGACATGAATTCTTTCACCTCAAAACCAGTTATTTTTTTCCGAATCGCTTCATGCAAACGGCCTTTAACTTGTCAGCAGTACTGCTTATTGATCGTTCGACTTTGTGGGAAGATCTTAAGGTGTATCATGGGCTGATCCCGGCGAAGGTTCGAGTCCTCCCTCCGGCATGGGTGTGTTTGTCCTTACGATCATTTAGGTTAAGTAGTGTGTAAGCTTAGGGACTGATGACCTTAGCAGTTGAGTCCCATAAGATTTCACACACATTTGAACATTTCTGGTGTATCATGTTAAAATTGAAGACAGTGAGAATAAGCACAAGAGACCGCAGGTGTCGAGTTTTGTCCGGTCTTGGTGATCCGGAATTTTACACTGAGATGATTGAGCTTTAGTTTCGACGTCATCTCCGTCAAACCGTATTTTAACACCTGTTGCGATAAGTTTCAGTAGTTCTGCATTGTTGTTGACTTCATCTAGCGAGTCTGAGCAATTTGAATTCGCCACTGTTTTTGTTCGTTATTCAACCAGTTCTGAGCAAATTTTGCTGTCACATGTATAAAGCCGAAGACAAAACAAATAAATAAATAAATAAAATTTAAAAAACATAAAGAACATGGCATGGTGATATGCTAACATCATTAGTGATTTCTCTGTCTGTGAGTATTATCTGTTTCACTTTTTTCTCATTTTCATCGGTTGACGATGTGCTGGTGCATCCAAGGCACTCTTTAACCTGAGCGTCAAGTCGACCTTATTTAAAACGTTTATGCCACTCGTAACGTCTTGTCATACTTCTGGCAGACTCACCAGAAGCAATGTTAATATTCCTAAACTTTTGCTTAGCTGTATTCCATTCTTATAGCAAAATTTAATAAAAAGTTTTCTGATCCCCTTTTATTACAAAATAAATGATCGCTGATACTACCAAGACCTATGCGTTATTTTTTCTTTTTGTGTTGCAGCTGATAATAGACAAAATATCCTATAAGGCTAATACTATTCAGATGCTTTTTCCAGACATGTTTACCAGCACAATGACGAAAAAAACCTGGCAAATCTGACAAATTCAAATTCCGATTACTTTCTGTACACACCTCGTACATTAAACTGTGTTCCATAGTGTCTATAGTTCTCGCTTCTCACCTCTTGTTGGTATTAGATCACAACCTTATTTCTTTCTTTGTGAATATACGCCTTATTTCCTCTCCACTTTGTTTGGTAAATGTTAAAGCTTAGCGTTAATATCCTTCTCATTGTTCAGTAAAATTAATTAACTTTCGTTGTTCAATAAAAATAATTAACTTTTGTTATTGCAGTATATCTTAACGCTGGAAGAATACCTTCCTTTTTTTGCCTCTCAAAGGGTCTCGTTTTCATTGCTGTGTTGTTGACTTGTTTTCAAATTATCCTTCATCTCTATCGCTGTAGTTCTTTTATTGATCCATACCTTTATTGTAGAATATTGCAAATATTTTCCCCGTAAATTCAGTCACTTTGTTAGCATCCGAGCAAACACGTTGCTACTTCTTTCTTTCTTTCTTCTTCTTCTTCTTCTTCTTCTTCTTCTTCTCCTTCTCTTGTCCTCCTCCGCTTCCTCCTCCCAGTTTTGGCTGTCTAAAGATCACTTGTGTGACTCCGTGGTTAAGCGTCTGTGTGTCCGACTACATATTGGAAGGTTCGGGATCAATTAACAGTCCATCTTTGGATTTTTGTCTGACACCCGTCATTTCCTTCACGTCTGGTAGTGATACGTATGTGAGAAAAATGGTAAAATTTACCGTTCCTCATTGTCCACTTTAAACTCCAGATCTTTGATGATTTAATTTCGGGCGATTTACGTATTCACAAATGACTCAATTTTCATAACATGTATCTCTCATCAATGCATGCCACTCATTCCAATAAAGATGCACGTTTACTAGCAGTCTACTTGCCGGTTAATCATTGCTGACAGGTTGCAACTGTCTACCGGGTCATTTCGAAGTTCATTATGGAGTAAATTTGAGTTGGAGACAGAGAAGTTACCGCACACAGTTTTAAACTGACAAGAACCTTCGATTAACTCGTTCCTTTCTTTCAGGTAGTTAGAATAATTCTTAATCCTTGAGTCTAGTATACCGAACACGTCGTATTCATTGTTCTATTATTTAACGACATTGAGGAAACATTGCAGTGCTGCCATCATAGTCAGAGACTATGGCTTATAACCACTTAATAAGCAGTGTCATTTGTAGACGAGCTCCTTTCTCTTTCTGAAACCAAGCCCCTGTCTTTATGTTGTATGGGTGACAGCTTCAGCTGTATTTATACGTGTTTTTTATTTGCAAACGATTTCGTTGGTGCACTTCAACATCTTCAAGTCTCTGAATACAATAAACTTATTGATAGGAAGGAGGCAGGAAAGTGGTAAGGTGCTAGGAATAATTTTGACCAGGAAATCAGCAAAAAGTTTTATTAGCTTCGTTACCATCCCAAAATAGTAAACATATAGTTTCTTAAATAATATATATCTCCATTTAATCATAAAATAACATTTACTTCATTCGAGTTAAACAACATCTGTTTTGTTGTAATTCCAGACGTGGATCACAAAAGTATTATTAACTAACAAAATAATTAATTTCGGTCACATGTGACCATCTTCAGACCTGAGTAAATCCATACATTACATAATTCGTGCCATTCCGTATACATATAGTACAGTCACATTAAACAGTCATACAAGCTTCGCCATAAAATCTAAACTACGTATGTAAGATTAATAAACAGTAAAAGGCGTTTACTAAATCGTTTAATTTTTTTTTCTCTGTGGTCGTCCTGGAGAAACGGTTTCATAGCGCTGCATCTTGTGTGCGCAAAATTGATCTACATGGGCTAGCCGCGCGGTGGGGCCGCTCGGTTCGAAGCGCCATGTCACGGATTGCGCGGCACCTCCCGCCGGAGGTTCGTATTCTTCCTCGGGCATGGGTGTGCGTGTTGTTCTTAGCATAAGTTAGTTTCAGTAGTGTGTAAATGTAGGGACCGATGACCTCAGCAGTTTGGTCCCATAGGAATTTAAAACATTTGAACTTTTGAATACTTGGCTAACTTCCTTCGTAAGGCGTTTCTCGAAGTTAGCAGCCAAGCCCGGACTGCAGGGCCGCACCGGAAGCAGAAGCCGCCAAGTAGAACAAACCACTCGGCCTCAACATGGAAGCATATGGCATCGTAGCGCGTCTAGCCCGTCACTGGACTAATTGTGCTAAACAACTCCAGAACACGACTGACTCAGCGAGCATGATACACCCGCTGAGGTTTGCGACGCCTGCTGCTCCCTGTGGGCGCGGAAAGTGAACATGTTCCCGCGAGTTAGACAAAGATAGAATAAGATAAACTATCGATACTGCGCCTTGCATGTGTCACACATCATTTGTCATATCTGTACGAAATGGAGTTGTATACTATCTCTCGGAAAATAAAGAACAACCGCCTTCGGTCACAATCGTGATTTTATTTCACTGCACGGTGCATTTCAACTCCTGGGGGCTCATTTTGAGGTGCTTTAACAGTCTAAATAGGTTATTCCATATTTAGGTTAATTCTACACCAGGTAAGATTATAATTGTATACTACAAAGTGACACATTATGAATGTAAGTGTACAAAACCAATACAAGTTGAACAATGACTTACTGTTTCCAGTGGTGGATACGTGGTTTTGAAGCATAATTTGAGTAAATATGTTTATGTACATACAGAAACTTTTCATTCTACGGCATGTTTTATAAACATAAGTTAAAACAAGTCCAGTAATTTCAAATGTAAAGATGCTGCATTACTATAAATACACAGGTGTTATTATTTCAAAGAAGATACAAAACTAGTACTTATACAGAAGATCATATAAAAAACAAATATTTTTGAATGTGTCCGCTGTGGATTTTATTATCAAATGATATCACTATTAAATATGTTTCTTTAAGAAAAAAATAAACTTTTAAAATCATTGAAAAAACTGTGGCTGCAAAATTCTCTATATTCATTCAACATGTTTTCAGAAAATTTTTATTAGTGTAAAATTATTTCTAAATGTTCTAGCAAAGTTCTTTTTACCGTGGTTTTCTGTGAGGTGTGCAGTTAAGCTGTTGTGCGCCCTATTAAAAAATGGTTCAAATGGCTCTGAGCACTATGCGACTTAACTTCTGAGGTCATCAGTCGCCTAGAACTTAGAACTAATTAAACCTAACTAACCTATGGACATCACACATATCCGTGCCCGAGGCAGGATTCGAACCTGCGACCGTAGCGGTGGCGCGGTTCCAGACTGTAGCGCCTAGAACCGCACGGTCACTCCGGCCGGCGCGCCCTATTAAACGTGGATATAAATGCAGCATGATTGGGTGTGTTTGGATGGTGTGATGATTCATGTATTGTGATATGAGTGTAGGTTGATATCCTGTAAGTGTAAAAATCATGTTCTTGTTATCCATTAACAACTGGGAGGTCCAAGGAATTTATAGATTGATTTGTTTCATGTCCTGTTGTGAACCTAATGTTATTGTGTATTGAATTGAATTATGTGAGAAGCTCATCAAGTTCATCTTTTGTGCCATAAAGTAGAAGTAGTGTGTTATTCACATATCTTCTATAATACTCAGTTTTTTAGCAATTAAATAAATTTTTTTGGAGGGGAAAACTTGGTCCATTTAATCCATCTTGAATACGGCACGCATTTTACCATTGAAACATAAAGTCTTAATAGAAAAATTTATATGAACAAAGGATTTGCGATAAGTATTCAGATAGGTATTCAGATAGATCATCTAACAAACTAATCAAAGTAATACAAACCAGCATCAGTAATAGAAGCACTGCAGGAATAACAACTGACCCAACACATTTATTCACAAATATTCCCTAATTAGGTACAGCATCACAAAGAATTGCCAACTTATTTAGAAACACCAATAGTAAAATGTCATTCTCCACAAACAACAAATTCGGCCACCACTTACCTCATACCGGTAACTCCCCACTAACAGAACGTGGTAGAATATATGAATTGCAAAATAACAGCTGCCCTTCATTTTACATTACCTTCCACACGCGTTACAAAGAACAGAGTGATGCATTTAGACCTAACCACTTTGACAAATCCACAGTAGCCAACCACATGTACCTTAACAGATACAGACTAAGTTAACATCCACAGCAGCTTAACTATACACTTCACAGAAAACCATTGTAAAAAAAAACTTGTCTACTAGAACAGTCAGAAATAATTTATGAAAGGAGAATCTTCTGAAAACATGGTGACTGAAGAAAGAGAATTCAACAGCCACAGCTTTCTCCGTTATTTAAAAGTTAATTTTTTCTTAAAGGAACAGGTATTTAAAAGTTCTGCCATTTGATAAAAAGAAACCACATTTGATGTATCCACAAATATCTTCTTTGAAATAATAACTGCTGTGTATTTATAAAACAGTAGCACCTTTGCCGGCCAGAGTGGCCGCGCGGTTTTAGGCGCTACAGTCTGAAACCGAGGGATCGCTACGGTCGCAGGTTCGAATCCTGCCTCGGGCATGGATGTGTGTGATGTCCTTAGGTTAGTTAGGTTGAATTAGTTCTAAGTTATAGGCGACTGATGACCTCAGAAGTTAAGTCGCATAGTGCTCTGAGCCATTTGAGCCAGTAGCACCTTTACATTTGAACTTGTTTGACTTCTTTTAACCTGTGTTTACACACTGTGCTGTAGAATGAAACGTGTCTCTATGCACGTAAACATGTTTACTCGTACTGCGTTGTTGTGGTCTTCAGTCCAGAGACTGGTTTGATGCAGCTCTCCATGCTACTCTATCCTGTGCAAGCTTCTTCATCTCTGAGTAACGACTGCAACCTACATCCTTCTGAATTTGCTTATTGTATTCATCTTTTGGTCTCCCTCTAATATTTTTACCCTCGAAGATACCCTCCAATACTAAACTGGTAATCCCTCGATGCATCAGAACGTGTCCTACCAACCATTTCCTTCTTTTAGTCAGGTTGTGCCACAATTTCTTCTTCTCCCAAATACCATTCAGTACCTCCTCATTACTTACGTGATGTACCCATCCAATCTTCAGCATTATCCTGTAGCACCACATTTCGAAGGCTTCTATTCTTTTCATGTCTAAACTATTTATCGTCCATGTTTCCCTTCCATACATGGCTACATTCCATACAAATACTTTCAGAAAAGACTTCCTGCACGTAAATCTATACTAGATGTTAAAAAATTTTTCTTCTTCAGAAACGCTTTCCTTGCCATTGCCAGTCTACATATTATATTCTCTCTACTTCGACCATCATCAGTTACTTTGCTCCCCAGATAGCAAAACTCATCTACTACATTAAGTGTCTCATTTCCTTATCTACTCACATCTGCATCACCTAACTTCAACATTTTTACGGAATCCAAACTGATCTTCCCCGAGTTCGGCTTCTACCAGTTTTTCCATTCGCCTGTAAAGAATTCGTGTTAGTGTTTTGCAGCCATGATTTATTAAACTGATAGTTCGGTAATTTTCACGTCTGTCGACACCTGCTTTCTTTGGGATTAGAATTATTATATTCTTCATGAAGTCTGAGGGAATTTCGCCTGTCTCATACATCTTGCTCACCAGATGGTAGAGTTTTGTCAGGACTGGCTCTCCCAATGCTATCAGTAGCTCTAATGAAATGTTGTCTATTCCCGGGGCCTTTTTTGACGTAGATTTTTCAGCGCTCTGTCAAATTCTTCACGGTCACGGCCATTGTTCATCTACGTCCTCTTTCATTTCTATAATATTGCCCTCAAGTACATCGCCCTTTTATAGACCCTCTGTATATTCCTTCCATCTTTCTGCTTTCCCGTTTTGCTTAGTACTGGTTTTCCATCTGAGCTCTTGATATTCATACAGGTGGTTCTCTTTTCTCAAAAGATCTCTTTAATTTTCCTGTAGGCATTATCTATCAAAAATGATACAGACTGTGAAAGCCTCTGAAGGTGAGCCCCCTGGGCTCGAAATGCATGGCGCATTGAAATAAAATCACGATTGTGACTTTACGAAAGTTACACAGTCCCGGAGGAAACACTGACAGCAGTGATAAAATCTTCTTGGGTTGACAGCCGAGTCAATGTGTTGTTCTCCAGCAACGTTTCAGCAAGTTTCTTACTTTTTATCTTCAGGCGAAGGCACTTATTCCTTCGTCAGTAGCTTTACTCACATTTTCAATTTCATTGACACACTGCGCTTTTGTTGTGTGCTTTAAGCCAGTTTAACGGATTTCCTTGACCTTTGTAGGCGTTTTCATTCTGCCAACTGAAAGGAAAAGCAACCGCCATGCTAGTCACAATGTTCAAAAATTGCGTGTCTTGACCTTCATTCGGTCTTCTTGTGTCGCCTGAGTTGTGTATGATGTGTGTGATTCACACTTGAATGATGAGGGTTATTCCAAAAGAAAAAAAATTCAGTCTATAGCCGTATTTTTTCTTTTGTCTACTGGCAAAATAAAAAAGAATTGCGCCTATAGACTAAAACTTTTTTTAAATTGCGTTGGTCGCTGTTCCAACCTATAGTACGCGGGAATATGTAAAGAACTTTCTGCTTTGACAAGTAGCGCAATCCCCCGCATGTTCAACAATGTGACGGAGACTGAATTTGCAGAAGGCGTAGCGAAACTTGTGGAGCTCTCCGACAAATGCTTAAATTTCAACGGCGACTTCATAAAAAATAGCTAAGATGTCAAAAGAAGTTGAAAATAAGTTTTCTTTCGTTATCTTGAATAAAAATGTTGGAGAATCGAACATACTTCACTGACAAAGTGTTCTGGAAAACCAGCCATTTTCTAGTGTTTAGTATACGAAAGGAGGAAATCGCTGTGGACTAGTTGGTTTGGTTTGGTTTGTGGGATTAAAGGGACCAGACTGCTACGGTCATCGGTCCCTGTGGACTAGTTGCGGGAACCTGCCCGACATCTGACTTGACTGACAGTAGAGGAAACAACCGAAGTACAGCGGCGCAGCTGTTCTCTCCGGATCACAGGCCTGCAGCTCCGTGTACAAGGACTGCTACTGCCCCCTCCCCCCGTGCAAAGTGCAACTCACTCCTTGAACTATGCCGGCTCTCGGACTCCTGGAAAGACTTAGCTTTCCCTGTGCCCCGCCGCTACTGCATAGCCGACCGTCCCTTTTAAATTGTCTTAATATCGCGGTGTTCGATTGATATGGCACTGATTAAAAGATACCTTTCATAAAAAGTTTTTTTCTGTAGAAAGCGTACAACTTTTCCCTACTTCTAAGCGGATTTCCTTCTCGTCTGTTCTCTCGTGCCGAAAATGCCTTTCTTCATTTCGGTAAGTCGAAAAGTTTTACAGGGCGCTTAACACCGGGGAGATATTTAATATCTGGACGTGAGCCGAATTCATTATCTAAGCGCCCAATGTCTCGGCGAAACCGTTCCTTGACGAACCACCCGAGGGATTTTTGAGGAAAAGCGTTTTTTCTTCTCTGATATCCCATTATAATGCAGCATTTTAGATTTGCTGAGACTGACTTTCTTTCTCACAGCTCTAGGGGGGAGGAGGCATGACGTCAAACCTCTCGTGAACAACACCCGTCAAAACCACGAACTCATCAGGCAAGGTATGACATGTTACGCAATGATAAACTCGAAGTTCGCTTTGATGCCATACCAATACGAATGGGAGAACGCTGATGTAGGTTCCCTGTATTTCTTATCTGTGTGACTAAAAATAAATTTACGAGTATTCTGGAGATAGGAGATATACGGATTGGAGAAACAACCATCAGTTCGCCTCGATTTAGTAACATCCAGTATATCTTCTGTGTATGCATTTAAAACACAGCTTCATTGACGTACCAATAGCTATTGTAATAATATTTATTTACAGACAACTGCTTTCAGTCAAGTGACCGTCATCCATTTAAGGAGTAGTACCACATGAAGGTCGTGAAAGGTTTATTTGCGTCAAATACGTAACTGTTTTAAGTCCAAGCATATATGACTGATGCTGCAGTTGAAACTGACTCTAAGGAGCCTTGATATAATATTATACGTGACACGAAGACGGTTGCTTGACTGAAAGTAGTTGTCGTAAGCAACATCCATACTGGAAATGAAGTACGGGGCTACTAAAAATTAAACTACAATGAAAACACCCGGAAAGTGCCATTAATTTCATATAACGTATCCACAACGTTTTTAAGGAGATTTACTCTCTCTTCGTCCGGTGGACAGTCGTTCTGACGTGTTGTCGTCAAGAATTTATGAGGTTTCATTGCTTTGTTTCCAAATACCGTCACAAAATCTTACAACAATTAGTCTCTCCTCTTGAATATTGAGTACAGTTTTTACAGATAAAATACTTGTTTGCAACACAAGTCAGAAAAACATTTGCACATACAGACGTTTAACACAGATTGTCGCTGTAAAGAGCTTCCACAGACTGAAGCGAGGAACGAATATTTGTATCAAGACCGGGATTCGAACCCAGGCCTCCTGCTCACAAGGCAGATGCGCTGACCACTAAGCCATCCCACCACAGTGGCTTCGCACAACTGCTCGGAGTACCCTAGCTCGCTTCCCTTCTCAATCCAAATTCCCATTCGCGCGTCAGCCCTGCAACTCCAACCGATTAAAGCATCTATGCTTGCGTTTCAGGTAGGACCCCCCATTTCGTTCATTGCTGAAGTGCTATTCCAATGCAGTTGTACAGGACTCCGCTATGCTGTTAGTGTTTAGACGGAATGTCAAGTGAAAGGAGGCATACAAATGTTCGATCGTCGCTTCAGTCTGCATATGTAAAGTGTGGTCCATTTTAATTCATAATCGGGAATAAATCAGGAGGGAGTGAGATACAGCAAAATGTTTTAGACAAAAGTTTTAGGTGGCGAAAAGGGTTAGGCATTACCACTAATGGCCGTGACCGTGACCGTAATTTTCAAGGTCAGTTGGAGGTTAAAATGGTTTTATTTAATTGGGAACTCTAATATTTAATTTAAGATTTGAAAAGGGCGGCAAATTTTACGTATAAAATGATACATCATACAAGGTCATGGCAAGGTTCAGTGAAGGAGAAGTAAGCAAATATGTTTTTGGTTGTAGTAGGAATTAAGTCGGAATAGAGAGGACATACACCAAAATACAATGTTAAATGCTGATTGGAAGGGGCATCAGGGGTCACGTATCATTACCAGTAACCATGATTTTAGATTAGATTCAGTTTTCGTTCCATAGTCCCAAAAAATGAGATGTCCTCGTGGGTGTGGAACATGTCAGAAAGTATAACATAAAAATGTAAAACATTTGAATATAGTACTTACTACTCTGGTCATTTGTCAGGAGCCTGTCGAAATAGGTAAATACAATGCTGTAAAGTGGAACAGATAATATTTACAGAATTAACACGTTGTCAGAATGAAACATTACTATGGACTATTAATAAATTTATCATACACAAAATACCTAATCTTGACTGTTGTGGCCAAGCGGTGTCAAAACCGAAATCTAACTTTTACATGGCTTAACAGTCTCTGTTATTCATCTATAGAGCAGGAGTTGCCTATCAAGAAGTCTTTCATATTCTGTTTAAACCGTGTTTTATATGAAACCAAGTTTTTTAATGGTTGCTGGCAGTTTATTGAAAAATGTGTGTTCCTGAGTATTGGACCCCTTTTTGCATCAAGGTAAGTGATTTTAGGTCTTTATGTAGATTCTTTTTATTCCTAGTATTAATACGATGTATTCAGCTATTGGTTGGAAATAGAGATACATTACTTGAAACAAATTTCATTAAGGAATAAATATACTGAGAAGCAGTGGTTAGAATACAAAGTTATTTGAACAGGTTCTACATGATGTTTTTGAATTTACACCACAAATGATTCTTATCACTAAGTTTTTTCACCCTAAAAACTTTTCCTCGGTTTGGTGAGTTACCCCAGAATATGATTCCATATGACATAACGGAATGAAAGTAAGCAAGGTATGCAAGTTTTTTTTTATATTTATATCTCTTACATCTGACACCATTCTCACTGCAAATACAGACTTGTTTAGGCGCTTCAGCAATTCTGTGGTATGCTCTTCCCAACTGAATTTATTATCGAGTTGTAATCCCAGAAATTTAACACTGTCAAACTCTTCGATCTGCATGTCTTCATATGTTATACACATGCTGGAAGGAAATCTCTTACATGTTCTGAACTGCATATAGTGGGTCTTCTCAAAGTTTAATGACAGTGAACTAGCTTGAAACCATTTATTAATGTAAATATCTTCAACATTTCGCGGCCCTGTATAAATATTAATATTAATTTTAATAATGAACAGCCTCAGTTGCACCGTTTACCTAGAAATTTACCTAGGTTTCAGTCGGGATAACCCAACCTTCTTGAGAATAACAGTATCTATCGTTTGTCCATAGTGGACATCGTCAAGCTAAAACTACAAATCCATAAATTATCGTCAGAATGTAAAACTTATCTGGAACTAACTCAGCCCCACTTAATGATCGCGATGCGGCAGCCACGAGTTCTGTATTGGAACTGACCGTAGCGTCATGAGGCCCGCTTAGGCGGACACAATACCTTGTGCCTGCGCATAAACTGTGTGATAGTTACTTGTTGGGACAAGACGTGAACTTAACTTTTTACGGTGTCAATGTAATATACCTATCTATTCGAACTATGGGAGTACAGACACATGTTGGCAATGGTAAAGCTTACCCCGCATTAACATTACATTACATTGACACCGTAAAAATTTTTGGACCCATCTATGAAGTTGTCTATTAGTTATATAGGAATATTCAGTTACCTAATTAATATTTTATTATTAAATAGGGTAACAGAGTAAATGCTTAATATTTGGCTAATTGAACACCTTGAACATGCACACAGATCATCAACTGATATTCAGATTGCACGTGCTAGAGTTAAGAATGGTTTCAACACTTGATTTAATTACTTCTCGCAGCACAATAAAAAATTTTCTAACTTTCCAGCCAATTTACCATCGAAATTAACATCAGCATAATAGTATACGAAAGCGTTAAGGCACTGATGTTAGCTGTTCTTGATACAACTCTCTTGGTAGCTCTTATTTCCAAGGTTCCTTTCATATGCATTTCCTCTTCAGATCCCGATTGGCTGGAGTTGAAAACAAATTCCTTATTGAACGATGGGATGATTTTTTTTTTATCCCATCTATAAATTTTCGGACCTATTCAGTAGTTTGCTGTGCTTCGTCAAGTTAACGTTTTTTTGGAAATTTCGTTATCTTACGTCTTCGAATACTAGGACTGTACGGAGCTATGCAACCATCTACTGCCTCCATTGAAATCACCGTTATCTATGTCATGCCCAATTTGTTGTGCGTAATTTAGTAGGTCAGTATCATGCACATGTTGTAAACTGTATCGAGCATCTTTGAATCGCAGTTTTTGTACCAAGTGCATCTTGTCCTGTCACGAATACATATAGTTTTTCTTAAGCACCACACGGTCATATTACTGCGGACTTACTCGAAATCTGTGTTTTTGCTACGCTGCGGATTATCTTCCATGTACAAAATTTTGTCTGGGTCCTGCTCCTTGGACAACGATAGTCCTTTATTACGTTTCACTGGGACGGGATTCGTGGCTCCCTGTTTCAATATCACTTTCACTTGTTAAGCACGTATCGTTATAACTGTACTCCTCAAAGACGACTACATTGTCCTCACAGCCGAGCGTATACGGCACCATACATTCCATCCACTCATCTCGCAAGAACGCTAATATTTCATGTGCCACTTTTTTCTCATTCCACGATATTCCTTGAGTTCTTTTCTGACGAAATGTCAACTTCGGCAACTGTTGTTGGAGATATAATGCAATGTTAGCTTTGTTCATCTTTGCCATTGCTCTGCGTTATATCAACAGCACTAGCACTGTGGCTCTGTTGTAAGTTACTTGTCGACTAAGCAGAACTATACTCCGTAGCCTGATGCTGTACTCATGATTGGGTATCTCCAGTCCCGGTCCCCGGTTGCCATTAGCAGCCAATATTTTGGTTTCATGGTAGATAATACGTGGGGCATCGAATGCCGTAAGCAAAAAAATGGTTCAAATGGCTCTGAGCACTATGGGACTTATCATCAATGGTCATCAGTCCCCTAGAACTTAGAACTACTTAAACCTAACTAACCTAAGGACAGCACACAACACCCAGCCATCACGACGCAGAGAAAATCCCTGACCCCGCCGGGAATCGAACCCGGGAACCCGGGCGTGGGAAGCGAGAACGCTACCGCACGACCACGAGATGCGGGCTGCCGTAAGCATCGTTGGTCATTTGCGACTTCGCACGCAAGCGGTTCCTTGTAAGATGTTCAAACAACTGAACTAGCAGACTCTTAAGGACAGGCTGGGACTATCCCGAGTAAGCTTAAGTACAAAGCTTCAAGAACCGGCTTTTAATTATGACTAGGAATATACTACAACCCCCTATTATCGCTCACATAGGGATCGTGAAGACAAAATTAGATTAATTATAACACGCATTGAGGCATTTAAAGAATCATTCTTGCAGTACTCAACAAGTGAACGGAACGAGAAAAAATCCTATTACCTGATACAGTGGACAGACCATCTGCCATGCACTTCGCAATGGTTTGCAGCGTGTAAGTCGAGAAGCTAAGCCAGTCAACGAGACGAAAGATGTGAAATGAGTACAACTCTGAAACACCTGTTTCGTCTCATTATCTGTACACGTGTTACAGTGAATATTGTTCTGAATGACTTGGCACGTTATCGAGCGAATCGCAACGCACAAACCTCTCTCTTTATCCAGTTGCTGTCGTTGACGCTCAGACCATTTCCCTTCTTCCCCACGTCCCTGATGCCTCGCGTGTATTTGTAGAGAGGGAGAGAGAGAGAGAGAGAGAGAGAGAGAGAGAGAGCAGCTGTTGCAGGGACCGAAGCTATTTCACAGCCCAGGTGTTGCGGAAATTAACGCCCTCTGCCTGTGAGCCAACGTGTTCATTTCACGGCAGCTGTACAACTAGCCAACCACAGCCCAGGAAAAATGTAAAGCGGGAACTGGCGCGAGAGGGAATAGGGAATATGACGTCTGTAGCCACGGTTCCAATGAATATTCGTGTTCCATCCAGCAGTTTCTGATGAGGTAACCGGTGCGCATGAAATAACGACTTAATGAAGATGCCGTGTCGTTAGACGGACTATGTTCCTCTCATCTACAATAAAGGGGCAATGCACATTGCTGGACCTTTACTGTGTGTGAAATGTATCCACAGAAATGGGTTACAGGGAGGTTCTAGCAGGGCTTATTCGCTGAGATGCTCAAAAGAAACTAGCTCCCCCCCCCCCCCCCCCCTCTCTCTCTTCTCTCTCTCTCTCTCTCTCTCTCTCTCTCTCTCTCTCTCTCCAGCTAACCGGTAAGGTACATCCGAGAAGTTCTGTTCACTGTGAAGTAGCCTTTTCATCACCACGCCGCATAGTACGCTGATCATGATACTACACGCTGCAGGTTGTCACGGCAGTTCTACTTGAACACTGACCTGAGAAATGAAAAATTATTTTATCCTATTCACTGAGGCGCGGATCCCTTGTCAAGTACCAACACGACGGAATTCCATGCCTAATACGAAGTAGAAAAATCTTTGGCATTCAAAACAGCTTGCAGTCTTCTCGGAATGGATAAATACAGGCCCTGTATTGTTTTCAGGGGAATCCTATACCATTCTTTCTCCAAAATACTGGCAAGCTCAGATAACGATGATGGATAAGGACGACAATCACGCACCATTGTCTGCAGAGAAGACCAGAAAGGTCTGCCAGGGCAGATGCTGGGACAATGCATTCTCACGCTAACGAAACTATGCGGGCTGTGTTCTAGAGGCTGTGTCGTCTTGGAACGCAGCATCGCCATTCGGAAAAAAATATCAGCTAAGCCTTGACAGAACTGCGACCTAGAGACTACCTGTGGGGCTCACGAAATACCAAAGCATCACCGAACGTCCGCCTAGTTCCACTCTTGGGACGCCACCTCGGCCAGAAATTGGATACAGTATGAAACAAAACCCATTCGACCGAATAAACTAGCCTCATTGGACCGTAGTCCAGGTTTTATGGTTTCGGCAGCATGTTTTCCTTTACGGGTGACTGGTTTTCCAATTCCAGGTCATCCTGCAGCTCCATGCTTATGAAGCTCCCTTCGTGTTTTGTGCTGACTTGGTTGGCGATTGCTACATTTAGTTCTTTAGCGACTTTTGCAGCTGTACTCTTATTTTTCGTCACAATCCTGTTTAGTGACTGTGTGTCACGATTACTCGGCACCCAGTTTGTCCGCGTTGTGACTTAGCGGATGATGTTTTTTTCCGATTACTCTGTATGCGTTGTAATTCTTCGACAAGGTGCCTCTTGAAACACTAAATCCTTCCACTAACTTGGTTACGAAAGCACCCACCATGTCACTACCAACAATTTTCCAACGTTCGACCTGACTCAGCTGCGACATAATGAACTCGGAACTACATTGAACATTATTCTGAACACGACTGTCACTTGAAACATGTTGAGAACATTGCACAGAAGTCTTTCGTAGTCATAGCACAATCTGCAGGCTTGACTAGCATCTGCATTTATGTTCAAGCATTCGTTTCTCGCTTTGTTTTGTCCAACCCATGTAGTTGCAGTATGAACTAAGGCTCGAACGATGTTTGGCGATCGATGTTATCTATCACAGAAAAGATTCGTGTCGACACAAAGCTATACATCGTGTTTTGAAAAAATTCTTCCAATTTCTCATTGAGGTTATCTTTTACATGAATGAAGAGAGACGCTTTGCGTTGGATTTGATTTGAAAGTCAATAATGAAAGCGTACCTAGGCACCAGTTGTAACTTGAAGGTTCATATACACTCCTGGAAATTGAAATAAGAACACCGTGAATTCATTGTCCCAGGAAGGGGAAACTTTATTGACACATTCCTGGGGTCAGATACATCACATGATCACACTGACAGAACCACAGGCACATAGACACAGGCAACAGAGCATTCACAATGTCGGCACTAGTACAGTGTATATCCACCTTTCGCAGCAATGCAGGCTGCTATTCTCCCATGGAGACGATCGTAGAGATGCTGGATGTAGTCCTGTGGAACGGCTTGCCATGCCATTTCCACCTGGCGCCTCAGCTGGACCAGCGTTCGTGCTGGACGTGCAGACCGCGTGAGACGACGCTTCATCCAGTCCCAAACATGCTCAATGGGGGACAGATCCGGAGATCTTGCTGGCCAGGGTAGTTGACTTACACCTTCTAGAGCACGTTGGGTGGCACGGGATACATGCGGACGAGCATTGTCCTGTTGGAACAGCAAGTTCTCTTGCCGGTCTAGGAATGGTAGAACGATGGGTTCGATGACGGTTTGGATGTACCTTGCACTATTCAGTGTCCCCTCGACGATCACCAGTGGTGTACGGCCAGTGTAGGAGATCGCTCCCCACACCATGATGCCGGGTGTTGGCCCTGTGTGCCTCGGTCGTATGCAGTCCTGATTGTGGCGCTCACCTGCACGGCACCAAACACGCATACGACCATCATTGGCACCAAGGCAGAAGCGACTCTCATCGCTGAAGACGACACGTCTCCATTCGTCCCTCCATTCACGCCTGTCGCGACACCACTGGAGGCGGGCTGCACGATGTTGGGGCGTGAGCGGAAGACGGCCTAACGGTGTGCGGGACCGTAGCCCAGCTTCATGGAGACGGTTGCGAATGGTCCTCGCCGATACCCCAGGAGCAACAGTGTCCCTAATTTGCTGGGAAGTGGCGGTGCGGTCCCCTACGGCACTGCGTAGGATCCTACGGTCTTGGCGTGCATCCGTGCGTCGCTGCGGTCCGGTCCCAGGTCGACGGGCACGTGCACCTTCCGCCGACCACTGGCGACAACATCGATGTACTGTGGAGACCTCACGCCCCACGTGTTGAGCAATTCGGCGGTACGTCCACCCGGCCTCCCGCATGCCCACTATACGCCCTCGCTCAAAGTCCGTCAACTGCACATACGGTTCACGTCCACGCTGTCGCGGCATGCTACCAGTGTTAAAGACTGCGATGGAGCTCCGTATGCCACGACAAACTGGCTGACACTGACGGCGGCGGTGCACAAATGCTGCGCAGCTAGCGCCATTCGACGGCCAACACCGCGGTTCCTGGTGTGTCCGCTATGCCGTGCGTGTGATCATTGCTTGTACAGCCCTCTCACAGTGTCCGGAGCAAGTATGGTGGGTCTGACACACCGGTGTCAATGTGTTCTTTTTTCCATTTCCAGGAGTGTAGTTACCGGTAGGATCTCCTGGCGCAACTTGTTATAAAGTCTTATCATAACCTCTTTTACATGTAAGAGGCAACAGTGCAAACCAATAACAAGTATTGAACAATGCATGTTTTCATTTAATCATTTTAGAGAATAAAATGTAGACTGACAGACTCTCAGAGAGAGAGAGAGAGAGAGAGAGAGAGAGAGAGAGAATTATTACAGCTACTATTGAAGCAAGTTGTTGGGTATAATTTCACGGAAAGTGGGACTATATTAAGAGGTGTTAAGGTATTGGCCTAACGAGCGATGTGATTGGACAAAATCTAGCCTTATAGCGTAATGTGGCATTGTAACTGGTAAATATCACTAAACAAAAAAGTACTGCCAACATTCTTGTTCTTAGGAAAAGAAACTGTGATTTGTGCTAGACGTACCTCACAGTTTGAATAACTTGGGAAATAATGTGTCAAACTTAGATACTATTTCCAAACGGCAATGTACAGATTAATAAACTTCTAGTTCCAGTTGTTCGAATTTAACTCGTCCTTAAATTGTATGGTGCTGACGCAAAGAACAAACGAAACATTGCTTGGGACCTGAGGGAAAATGTGGTAAGATCTGGACATTACGAGAAAATGAAAGCCTAGACACTCCTGAACTATGGTGTTGCGGCGATAGTAAAGTATGCACTTGAGCAGAAAATACTTGAAGATTTTGTTTTGACGACTGCATACATAGTAGAAACCATCTTTCATTTGTTCAGACTAATGAAGTCAAGAAATAGAAAACCTATTTTCGTTGCAGTAGAGGAGAGATACAAGGTGATGTGCCGTTCTTGGAGAATGTTTTCGTTTTATTTGAAAATATTAAAATTGGCAAATGAGGTGCTTGGAACGCAGTCCAGTCTGCTGGAGGATTATCTTTTGTATGAGAAGAGATTCCTGTGCGTTGCATTGTGTAGAGTGTCACAAGGTGCACTAAAACATGTTTTCAGCACATTACTTAGAAAAATGCTGTCCTGTCCTTACAGGTATTTCACAGTATATTCGCTCTAGTCGTTACACGGATTACGAGAAAGCAGAAGCTGAATTTCTAGTAGATGATATAGAATACTGGCGTACTTTTGACGAAACAATGTATAAACTACTTCAGGCCATATATGTTAGTCACAAGGAGGATACGCTGCCCGAGGCAAACAGTCTATTACCTGGCTGGGAGAACTATGCAGCAAATTAAAAGGAGGTACGACATTTGGGAGAAATGAGCGGGACCTCTTTACGCAAGAGGATCAGAATGTAAAGAAATCGGTAGATCAACCAACTTTAAAAACTGTGCATTCAGTCATCATTGAATGCATGCTTCAGAAACAGTTTTCTATGTATGTGCAGGGAAATTTTTCTGACGGCGGCCGCATTAGGACTCTGAAATCAAACTTGCGAGTTGAAAATTTGTGTTAGATCGGGACAAGGGAAGTGAAAAAATTTTCGTGTGAACGAAGAACTACTTCTGCGTTTCCAGTTGTGAACTGAACTATTAGAGATCGACACCGTCCTGTCACTCCGTTGCAGACGAAACCGTCCACATATTCATTACGACAAACATACATATACACTCTAGAAAAAGCATAATAGGCTTGTTCATATGACAGCAAAATCAAAATACAGTAGCAAGATTACGAGCACGAGAAATGCAAAATGAGATAGTAAATAATTGTAAGCATTATTTTTTGCTGATATCGATTCATTTCATTAATTTATTGGCATTATAAAATGTAAGTGTTAACTTAATGTAATCTGAACCTTTCATTCTGATAATGCAGTGACGCATTTATCAAAAAATTAGTTCCGTAAGTGTTATACTAAAAGTTATTTCAAAATAATTGTAAATGCTTGTTACAAAACAGTGTGAGGTCGGTGTTAAATATTCATTTGCACAAAAATTTGTTACGATTTCATTCCTGCTAATATGAAAATGAAACCTATGTTTAAGAACCTACTCGTGTTGATCGCTTCTGTTTTTAGTTATAGCATTTAATCGTGCAGAACGTCACTACATCACATATTTAATTACTATGATATCATTTGAATTTGCATTTTCACTTCCGTCGACAACTGATTGTAAAGTTTTAACGCAGCGGGGCTTTGGTGCGCTGTGACAGCGCGACTGCCGCTTGGCCCAAACGTGGCGGCCACCACTGGGTTGGTGCCATTTTCTGTGTACAGGGCTTGACTCGCAATCAGCGGACGAAATAAAGGGACGCCCCATGGCATGGCGGAAGCGTTAAGTCTCGAAAGCACTCAGCCACGTGGCTTCCAATGTTGCGTTATTACCAGCACGCCGATGGTCTCTCAATAGTATTCCAACTTGCGCTCCCGACTCGCCCACTGCCTGGCCGCAACCGCTCCCGGCGCGACACCCGAGACCCCTACTTTTGTCCCGTGGTGGCGACCGCTGCTCGCGCCAGCCCTCTTGTTCGTTGTGCTTTCGCTCATAGTGAGCAAACGCGGAAGGATGGTGACTTCCAGCTGTACAGCACCCGTCGACGTTCACAGTACATTCAGTCAGTGGAAATTCAAACAATGTGAAGGAATGTACATGTTGTTTAGGTGCGTTGACTAACTACACCAACAAACGTAATCATCGATTCGGCTTACGTCTTAATGTTTCGTTTGTATTCTTCAGAAATACTTCCACATTATTCTTGTATTTCTTAATATTTAACTCTTAAATCCCCGTTTTTTTTTAAATTTAGGACCTTTTGTTGACGAGCTTTTACAAGTAAAATGTTTCAGGAAGACTAACGAAACACACAAAATTGCTTCGTGCAATATATTTTTTGTATCAATAACCTAAATTGGGTTTTTCAACAGAGCAATACAGTTGTACCATTGTAACAATTTTGTATACAGTCTATTATAAGAATATACTTACCTAATAAGCAGAATTACTAAACACAGCCTCCCGAAATGCCTTCACAAAAGAAGACTAAGTAAATATTCCAGAATTCTAATCATGAACAGCTGCCACCATGAGTAACGTAGAAGAAGACATCCTCGGAGTAGTGAAGCAACTTAAATCACTTAATACAAGCAAATCTTCTGGTCCAGACTGTACCAGTTAGGTTCCTTTCAGAGTACGCCAATGCAATAGCTCCATATTTAACAATCATATAGCCGGCCGCGGTTTCCGTGCGGTTCTGGCGATGCAGTCCGGAACCGCGAGGCTGCTACGGTCGCAGGTTCGAATCCTGCCTCGGGCATGGGTGTGTGTGATGTCCTTAGGTTAGTTAGGTTTAAGTAGTTCTAAGTTCTAGGGGACTTATGACCTAAGATGTTGAGTCCCACAGTGCTCAGAGCCATTTGAACCATTTTTGAACAATCATATACAATCGTTCGCTCGACAAAAGATGAGTACCCAAAGAATGGAAAGTTGCACAGGTCACACCGATATTCAAGAAAGGTAGTAGGAGTAATCCACTTAATTACAGGTCCATATCATTAACGCCGATATGCAGCAGGATTTTGGAACATATATTGTGTTCGAACATTATGAATTACCTCGAAGAAAACGATCTACTGACACACAGTCAGCACGTATTTAGAAAACATAGTCCTTGTGAAACACAACTAGGTCTTTACTCGCACGAAGTGTTGAGTGCTGCTGACAAGGGCTTTCAAAATGATTCCGTATTTCTGGATTTCCGGAAGGCTTTTGGCACTGTAGCATACAAGCGACTTGTAGTGAAATTGCGTGCTTATGGAATATCGTCTCAGTTATCTGACTGGATTTGTGATTTCCTGTCAGAGAGGTTATAGTTCGTAGTAATTGATGGAAAGCCATCGCGTAAAACAGAAGAGACTTCTGGTGTTCCCCAAGGTAGTGTTACATGCCCTTTTCTGTTCTTTATCTATATAAAGACTTGGGAGACAATCTGACCAGCCGTTTTAGGTTGTTTCCAGATGACGCTGTCGTTTAACGACTACTAAAGTCATCAGAAGATCAAAACAGATTCGAAAAAGATTTAGAAAAGATATCCGTAGGGTGCGAAAATTGGCAATTGACCCTAAATAACGAAAAGTGTGAGGTCATGCACATGAGTGCTGAAAGGAATCCTTTAAACGTTGATTACACGATAAATCAGTCAAATCTAAAAGCCGTAAATTCAACTAAATACCAAGGAATTACAGTTACGAAAAACTTAAATTGGAAGGAACACACACAAAATGTTGTGGGGAAGGCCAATCAGAGCCTGAGTTTTATTGGCAGGACACTAGAAAATGTAACAGATCTACTAAGGAGACTGCCTACACTACGCTCGTCCGTCCTCTTTTAGAATATTGCTGCGCGGTGTGGGGTTCTTACCAGATAGGATTGACGGAGTACATCGAGAAAGTTCGAAGAGGGACACCACGTTTTGTATTATTATGAAATAGGGGAGAGAGTGTCACTGAAACGATATGGGACTTGGGATGGACATCATTAAAAGAAAGGCGTTTTTCGTTGCGACGGAATCTTCTCACTAAGGTCCAAACTTTCTCCTCCGAATGCGAAAATATTTTGTTGACGCCGACCTGCATAGGGAGAAACAATCACCATGATAAAATAAGGGAAATCAGAGCTCAAACGGCAAGATATAGATTTTCGTTCTTTCCGCGTGCTATACGAGATTGGGATAATAGTGATCTGTGAAGGTGATTTGATTAACCCATTGCAGGCATGTGATTTGCAGAGTATCCATGTAGATGTAGATGAATGTTTGCAAATTTGCGTCCTTTTTTTGTGTCCCGAGTTATAGGACCTTCCCTTGCTGATTTTTTAAAATCAGATATCTGCATTTCACGCATTTGAATCTGGCATTGCTAGTCACCATCTCCGCTGTCCGTATACTGTGTGGAAGATCACGGTATCGCTGCATTACACGATTAGACCACGATGCGAAACGGAAACGTTTTGTTGGCGGACCATCATCAGCCTGCCACCATATTCGCAAACTTGTTTTTACGTTGGTCGCCAGCATCACTTTGCTGCGCTGAGTGTGTTCATCGCTCTTTGCCGCTGGATCACTGACTCAGTTCCGTTGCTGCTGGCTTGCCATCAGGATACTCCAGACCCAACCGCGAGACCGGATATTACACGCCGCTTGCAGTCTCCAATTAACCACCCACTGGCTACTGTCAGCATCCTCAGATGTTGAGAGAGAGGGAGAGAGACAGAGAAGGGAGGGGGGTACAGGGGTGTGTTTGCTCGATAGTCCAAGGCAGCGGTTCCCGACCATTTCCGACTCGCGAACCCCTTCTACAGTCATCGATGTTGGCTAAGCAATTGAGTGCACTTTTAATACACATGCAGTAGACATTCATAAAATTTAATTCCAAGCAAACGGTTAATATGTTTAAATTAACTTGACCCCAAAGTTACTGTAGTTACGGCCTAAAAGCTACACAACTTGTGACTGAAAAGGGTAACAAAGCCGTTACGACTTTATTCGCTAACATTGGGAATTCTTTAAACTTAACCAGAAACCAGTTAACGACAAAGATTTATAACATTTCTGTGACTCCAAATCAGTGGAAATTTCAACAAGCTGCTCTTCTTCCTTTACGCTTAATGTGAATTCTAAAACTGTTGATTAGTCGGAGGGATTGCGAATCTATTTGTTATTATCGGACACGGCAAGGAAATGTTCTCTGAAGGTTTTGAAGTCGCTTCAACTGTTCTTAAACGATGCTCTTGACATTTTCGTCCAATGAGAGATGATTTTTCCACCAGGAAGTCGTGAAAGGTATCAAAGCACTTGATTTGATTCCTATTAAAACACGTTTCCCAAAAATTAAGTTTTTAACGTATGATTCGATACAGTCTTGCACAATAAAAGGTTTTTATTTGACCGTTGGAGAGATAAGTTTAGCTTTTAATTTTTAAGCCAAATAAGCTAAAGTCTGAAGCCAGATTTCATCTTCGATGCAGTTTGCTTCGCGAAAGGCATGGCTCGTGATGAAAGCGTAAACATCGTCTTTAAGCTCATACCTACAATGCACTGCAAAGATGCGGGAATTTGTAGGGCGAGCCTTAATGAAGCTAATTATTTTCACTGCATCGTTCAGCACAAATTTCAATCCCTCGGGTATGCATTTAGAAACAAGAGCCTGTTGTCAATGTGTCCAAGAAGCGTTCCACGCTACCGATTTCACCTTGGCAACAAACCCAGCAGAACAGCCTGTCATACATTTCGCACCATCTGAACAAATGCCTATATAGTGAATCCAGTTTACTGAATTTTCGCGAAAGTATTCGTCGGTTGATTTAAATATATCCCCTCCCGTTGTCCTCTTTTAAGGGTCTCCAGAGTAATACCTCCTCTTCTACAGACTCCCCATTAGCGCGACGAAATGGCTAAGTTGATAGCATGAGTCGATTCGTTAAGTTGAATCGCAGGAGGAGGACTGACAGAATCTCTTTCCAAAATTTCTTTTTAGACGTAATGTGACATGTTTTTAATCCGGCGGTTGATCTTATTGTCCGACGATGGTACCATATTGCTTTTTTTGCGGAAGATTCTCCAAGAATGCACTGTACCGCATTATTTATAGTTGGCCGCACTAAATCTTCAGCTTTTGAATGAGGTTTTGCAGCTCTAGCAGTCCTGTAGCTAAGGCGATAAGACGCTTCAAGAGCATTCTCATTGTCACTGTTTGCAGCGAATACAAAAGGAGTTAAACCATTTTTTCACTCGTTAACTTTTCGTGTGAAAAAAATCAGCAGATATGTGTACGTGGTTGGGGTGTTTAGTTACTAAATGGCGTTTAAGTAGATAATATTTCAGACTACTGTTAGAGGGAATGTCGTCACAAAGAATGCAGTGTGGTCTTGGGCCGTCCTTTTCGCCTATATATGAAAATCCAAATATAACGCTATTATTTCACAGAGAAGGTCGACAAACAGCCGTGCGATTTGCTGGCTGTGAAAATAAAGTAACTTCTCAAATCTCAAGAGTGTTCGGCGATTTTCCTTGTTAAATATTTGACCAGCCGCCATCCCGCCTGCACAACGGGTTAACAGAGATTTAATGTAATTATCATCGTACTTTCTTTTCTTTACATACGGTTCACTTTCGCTGGATTCACAAACATCACTAGAAGCTGAATGGCCGTTGACACAACACTAATTTACAATTTTGTGAAGTCCTGATTCCCTTCCAAACTTCCACTTTTCAATCAGTTTTCCTTTTTAATGTGAACGGAAAAGATTCTGATATGTGATTGGCAACTTACTGCATTTGCCACAAGGAAAGAAGTAGGCTACTGTTGTTACAGCAACTACTTTAAATTTTCAAAATTATTTTTGTGGTTCTGTGCCTCAATCAGTAAAAACGCAGCCCTTATAGGATCATTGCGTTGTCAGTCTATCTGTCTGTGTGTCCAGCTGTTCGAAGCCAATTTTCTCAGGAACGCGTGACGTATAAAGTTGAAATTTATGTCACATATTAACATCTACGGTCCTTTGACGATGTAAAGAAGTGAAACTTCTAAGTCACTGCAGTCAAGAGAGACGGCAGTATATGTCACATACACTGCGAGACCAAAGGTATCCGGACAACTGACTGAAAATGACTTACCGTGGCGCCCTCCGTTGGTAATGCTGGAATTCAATATGGTGTTGGCCCACCCTTAGTGCTGATGACAGCTTCCACTCTCGCAGGCATACGTTCAATCAGGTGCTGGAAAGTTTCTTTGGGAATTACAGCCCATTCTTCACGGAGGGCTGCACTGAGGAGAGATCTCGATGTCGGTCATTGAGGCCTGGCACGACGTCGGCGTTCCAAAACATCCCAAAGGTGTTCTGTAGGACTCAGGTCAGGACTCTGTGCAGGCCAGTCCATTACAGGGATGTTATTGTCGTGTAACCACTCCGCCACAAGCCATGCTTTATGAACAGCTGCTCGATCTTGTTGAAAGATGCAGTCGCAATCCCAGAATTGCTCTTCAACAGTGGGAAGCAAGACGGTGCTTAAAACATCAATGTAGGCTTCTGCTGTGATAGCGCCACGCAAAACAACATGGGGTGCAAGCCCCCTGCATGATGAACACGACCACACCTTAACACCACCGCCTCCGAATTTTACTGTTGGCACTACACACGCTGACAGGTGACGTTCACCGGGCATTCACCATACCCACACCCTGCCATCGGATCGCCACATTGTGTACCGTGATTCGCCACTCAACACAACGTTTTCCACTGTTCAATCGTCCAATGTTTACGCTCCTTACACCAAGCGAGGCGTCGTTTGGCATTTACCGGCGTGATGTGTGGCTTATGAGCAGTCGCTCGACCATGAAATCCAAGTTTTCTCACCTCCCACCTGTCATAGTACTTGCAGTGGATACTGATGCAGTTCGCAATTCCTGTGTGATGGTCTGGATAGATGTCTACCTATTATACATTACGACCCTCTTCAGCGGTCGGCGGTGTCTGTCAGTCAACAGACGAGGTCGGCCTGTACGCTTTTGTGCTGTACGTGTCCCTTCACGTTTTCGCTTCTCTATCACATCGGAAACAGTGGACCTAGGGATGTTTAGGAGTGTGCCTTTCTCGCGTACAGACGTATGACAAGTGACACTCATTCACCTGACCACATGCGAAACCCCTGAGTTCCGCGGAGCAAACCATTCTGCTCTCTCACGATGTCTAATGACTACTGAGGTCGCTGATATGGAGTACCTGGCAGTAGGTGGCAGCACCATGCACCTAATATGAAAAACGTTTGTTTTTAGGGGTTTCCCGATACTTTTGATCACATAGTGTATGTTGATACTCGCAGACTCACCCATCAAAACCTATCGGCGACTTCCCGTTAACCTAGAATCATAAAATTTGTCAAGAAGAAAGGTTTCACAGCACAAGTAAATGGAAAATCCGAAATTGTTAATTTGTAATAATTCTTTTGTCGTTCGTTAACCGACTTCAAAGTAGCTAAAAAAGTCCAAAGTACTGTACATAACTGACTGTTCAGATGGATGTTCTGATGGCGGAATGCTCACTTAACTGAGGCTTTCAAACGAGTGCCTGTTTGAATGCACAGCGCAGTGCGCCTTCTTAACGACATACGAATGGGAGGTGGAGCTGCAGCTGCCACGGAGCGACAAGCTTCCACGATGCGCCGTCTCATGTCGTCTCAGGTTCTGAATTCGTTGACGTCAACATGATTCTTTGGGTAGCCCCACAAAAAGAGATATACTAGTGTTAAATGGGGCACCACCATAGCTGCTTCATTAGCGTTGTTGGCATTCGCCGAACATCAACAACTTGTCAACACACTCATGTAAACCATGTTTATTCCGCGTTAATAACCGTCGTGGAACGAACCCAGTTTATTTGACCCTTCTGACCTGCTTGTATATGGCAGTCTCAGGTTACATTCTAGAGTCTAATTCAGGGGGTAGTTAACCTTTTTTACCTACCGCCCACTTTTGTATCTGTGTTAGTAGCAAAATTTTCTAACCACCGATTTCTGAGTAATGGTGATTTGTAAAGTAGGGAAGTCACTGTACTTCACGATATTTATAGAGTTACAGTCCGTTAAAATATATAACGCCGCGCAGAGTGGCCTTGCGGTTTGAGGCGCCATGTCACGGACTGCGCGGCCCCTCCCGCCGGAGGTTCGAGTTCTCCCTCGGGCATGGCTGTGTGTACTGTTCTTAGTATACGTTAGTTTACGTAGTGTGTAAGTCTAGGGACCGATTACCGCAGCAGTTTGGTCCCTTAAGAATTCACACACATTTGAAAATATACAATAATAATTACTTACCAAATGCATTACGTCAAAATTTTACGAAAGCTTAACGAAAATGTTTTTATAACCGCCACCGCATACCGGCCATCATAGAAGCTGGAAACGCCCACTAGTGCCATGTTGACTGCCGCTGTTCTAACCGAACATGGCTTCAAAGCATCGAGGATCTTGTCGTTCCGTAACATTTTCCACCTCGTCCACAATTCGTCTGCGAGGCACATTGAGTTTTGCTTTCTAAGAAATGGACACTCGTTTGACAGTTCACTTAAAAGAATATTCTTCCACCAGAACATCTGAACACAGGAAATTACGTACAGTATGTTGAGGCAATTACGTACAGTATGTTGCATCCAATCCTGAAACTATGAACGTTTCTAGCTCCGTAACGGAAACTGATCGAGATTTTATTTAAATTCAGTTGTATTCAGTGGGTTTAACTACATCATCTACATGATAGCAAAAATAATGTTCTATTAAAAAAAATATAAGGAAAAGAACTAAATAAACTTTGTTCATAACTTCGCAGAAAGAGTAATGTTTCTAACGTTTACCTGCTATAAATAATCTTCCTTAACTTATCATCTTGTTACAGAGAAAACACCTCTATCTGAACACCTTGTATGCTGACATTGCGGTTACGTATCTCGGCTTCACGAGACAGATAAGCTTGGCGGTACCATTGAAACTTCTAAAGCGAAACAATCCATCACTGTATCAGAAGCGTGTTTCCTCCTCCCACTTGAATACCGGTATCGTCAGACAGAGAACAAAAAATAGAAAATTATTACGAAATCTGTGGAGATTAGCTTTTGCTGTACTGATTAGCTGTTGATTCTTATTATAAGCAAATATAATGAAACCTGAGTGTACTCCAAGAAAAATATCCTATGTCGTATAATTCACCATTGTAAAAACAAACTGGAAATAACTACACCACTGAAACATTATAGGCGTAACATCCAGAACGACAGCTTGCATTAATTTGGTAAAATACTGGTTCTAATGCAGTATCAAAGCGGAGCCTTCTCAGAAAGTCTCACACATGAACGAAAAGCCACATCTTGGTTCTGTCCAACCATTCACAAGTGTGATACATTTGCTGAGACGGGTTTCGAGCCACGCGATTCGTTTGCTTTGATAATTACAGGATGAACTCTCGCAAACGTCGAAGTACATAAATTATTAGCAACAGCCAGACGCATACCATGTGATAAAAACATTCTAAAGCCAAGTCTGGATAAATATTTCTTCATTTTAAGCACCGTTTTCGACAGAGTTTGCTGTATCTTCAGGTCTTAAAAAATCTTTTTCTTATGAAACTTGTTCATTTTAAGTTTTACCTCACGCCAAGTTGTCATATGGATAAAAAACGAGCACCTTATAAAAGGTTTGTCACACTAAAGCCAAGATCGCGTAAATATTTCTTTATTTGAAACGAGCGGTTTCGACAGAATACTTAGCAAGTGGTGACTTTGGAGTTACAAACCAGAGTGTTCAAAACCCTGCGTTTACTATCCGGGAATTTAATAGGGGAGGTCACTACACATACTGCCTCAGCCACGTAACGTACAGCAGCTTGAGAGAACTGCAGATGCGGGGTGAACAGGAACGTCAAAGTAATGGGTAAAGTGAAAACTCGGTATTTCGAATAATTTCGTTTCAAAATGGTTCAAATGGCTCTAAGCACTATGGGACTTAACATCTGAGGTCACCAGTCCCCTAGACTTAGAACTACTTAAACCTAACTAACCTAAGGACATCACACACATCCATGCCCGAGGCAGGATTCGAACCTGCGACCGTAGCATAATTTCATTATCAACGCTGTTATGAGCTCGAAGTTGCAGACCTTCATTTAAACAAACTTTAACGGAAAACCACCGCCCCATTGGGCAAAAATGTATTGTGGTAATAAATTTCTACACCTTAACATTTTTAAAAAAATTCATTGGGATACTTGCAAAAACAGTTTCACTTTCTCCGTCAATTTAGTTTTTCGGTAGATGAAATCTATCGAGCACTGACTGCAAAAACTACTAAAATTGTAAGGTAGACGAACAGTTACTTCCAAGAGAAGGCAAAAAACACCGCTCTGGCTGTAGAAAGATTTTTTTTATTAAAACCACGACCTGTTTCACGCCGATTTAGGCGAATCCTCAGCTGATATAAATTTTGTCTACAACATTATTTTACGCTCTCTTGAAGCCTCCACCAGTCCTTTATCTCACTGATAAATTAAGGACGGGGAGAGGCTTCAAGACAGCGTAAAATAATGTTGTAGACAAAATTTATATCAGCTGAGGATGCGCCTAAGTTGGCGTGAAACAGGTCGTGGTTTTGATAAAAGACTTGCTACAGCCGGAGTGGTGTTTTTTATCTTCTTATAAAAAGTGGACATTCGGTCGCAGTTGCCCACAATTGAAAAATAACATTTACAAATTTATTTCTGTTTTGATGTTCGTTTTACTGTTTGCGGAAAGTTAATTTTCCGATGAAGCTCTTCCATAGGGTGTGGACAGGAATATATGTCCGAAAATGTAAAAGGAATTCAAAATCGAAGCATGTTTTTAGTCCTCGGGCTAATATGCTTCCTCCGTACTTCAACACAATAGCCGACCGGTGTGGCTGTGCGGTTCTAGGCGCTTCAGTCTGGAACCGCGTGACCGCTACGGTCGCAGGTTCGAATCCTGCCTTGGGCATGGATGTATGTGATGTCCTTAGGTTTGTTAGGTTTAAGTAGTTCTAAGTCCTAGGGGACTGATGACCACAGATGTTAAGTCCCATAGTGCTCAGAGCCATATGAACCATTTTTCAAAACAATAAGAGCTCTGCGATAGATCATCACGTTCCATGCTCAAATTATACCTGCTCGCTATCGGTCAAACATGAGTTCCGCATATGGAATCATTTCTGCCGCACCCACAATCCGTGGAAACTGGTCTTCCTCTGACTATACAGCGACTTCGTAACCAAGATGTGCCGCTACCTAAGTCAACGGTGCGTCCGTCCGTTCGTCCGTCCGTAGGTAGTTTTCCTGTGGTTTCCTTAGCTCACATTAGCCAAGTGCCGCGATACTGACGTTCAACGGGACAGGGGAGATTTTCTTAACCATTCTCTCTGTATCCGAACTGACGATTCTGCTTTAATGATCTAATCGGAACATCACATGCGAATCTACTATAGATGAAATCTAACTCCACTGACACAATTTCGGAGGTTGTTCTGGGATATTTTCAAATAAATGTCATATAACGGACCTGTGGTCTCAGGAATCCCAAATTTTTCATCTGAGAGTAGCAATTGCATCCTATGTCGTCAATTATTTGCTGGACGTATTCCAATATCCGTATTTCACTACAGTTTTTACCCTCTACAACTTCCTCTTAGTACCCCCACGGAAGTTATTCCCTGAAGTCTTATAAGATGTCATATCATCTTCTTGTCCTCCTCCTTGTCTGTGTTTTCCATATATTCCTTTACTCGCAGATTCTGTGGAGATCCTTCTCGTTTCTTATCTTATCAGTGCACCTAATTTTCAACACTCTTCTGTAGCATCATGTCTCAAATTCTTCGATTTTCTTCTTTTCCAATTTTCCCACAGTCCATGTTTCACAACCATACAATGTTGTGCTCCAAACGTTCATTCTCAGAAATTTCTTCGTCCATTTAAGGCCTTTGTTTGATACTAGTAGACTTCTCTTGGCCGGGAATCCTCATTTTGCCAGTGCTAGTCTACTTTTTATATTCCTCTTTCTATCTTGGGTCATTTTGTTGCCTGGGAAGCAGAATTCCTTACCTTCATCTACGTCATGATCACCAATTATAATATCCATATGCTGTACTCATAAGACTGTTCATTCCATTCAACAGATCCTGTGATTCTTCTTCACTTTCATTGAAGAAAGCAATGTCATCAACAAAACTTATCATTGCTATTCTTTGACTGTGAATTTAATTTCACTGTTAGACCTTTCTTTTATTTCCGCCATTGCTTCTTCCATGTACAGATTGAATCGTAGGGGTGAAATACTACACCATGTCCTACACCCTTTATAATCCGAACACTTCGTTCGTGGTCTTCCAGTCTTATTGTTCCCTCCTTGTTCTTTTACATATTGTATGTTACCAGTATTTTCCTACAGCGTACCCCTATTTTTCTCAGAATTTCGAACATCTTGCTCCATTTTAAGTTGTAGAATGCTTTTTGCAGGTCGACAAATCCTATTAATGTGTCTTGCTTTTTCTTTACTCTTGCTTCCATTACCAACCGCAACGTCGGAATTTGTTTGCTACCCTCGTTACCCATTGTTTCTACGAAAATACTTTCACACCATTGTGAAACCCTGTAATGTGCAATCACAAAAAGTACAACACAACCCTTAAGTGCCCAAGTTGAAAGTATTGTGATGAGTTTGCCGTCAATGCGAAAACAACTCGACAAAGCGTCGTTGCGCCGTTCTTCCACTGCATTCAGAGAACCTGCTCACGACGTGCATTTCGGCCAACTCTTTGTCACTAAACCTATCCCAAATGTTAGGTATCACTGCTAACATGGAACCAACACTGCCGGAAAAACAAACCCGAGACAGAAACGAGCAGTACTGAATGTAGACTTGAGGGCGAAAAGTAAAGTTGGCACCGCTGTTGGCGGCAGGATGTACCAGATCTGAATACATTTGTTTCAGAACGAGACACGCAGAACGTACTGTTGACATCTGCGATGTTGTGCAGGTATTTTCAGTGCAGTACAACGACAAAGTTAATGGGGTTAAGAAACCGTACTAAATACTCTTCTATGTCCTGCCAACCGTAACCACGGCTCCTTTATTTAAAAAACACGTAAAATACCGCAGAGATTTTTTCAATGGAATTCTGGTTAACTTCTTGCGTGAAGGACTCTCCTCAGACAGGTAAAAATCTGAAGGAGTGAATCAAGAGGTCAAGCATGTAGCCAGCCTCGTCATTTCCATCTTATCTCCAATGTTCCTTTGAAATGATATTGGATGGAAACGGCAAAATCTGGCGAGCCATCTTCTTGATGCTTACGGTGATGACTATTCGTATTATGAGACGTCAGATGATTGATTTTATGGTGTAATTTTTAGTGCGGGTTGTCGACCTTTCAGGAAAATACGTGCGGTACATACGAGTAAATATCTAGAACTAAAATCGTTAGTCGATTTTATTTTCCTTGTAAGACGGGAACAGACCGTTTCCATGTGTATGTTCCCGTGTAAAACCCCTCTATTGATTCGACAGGGTGGGGCAAATAAAATTGGTCCGGAGAACACAGCAAAGGCAAGAGAATACTGTACTAACCTGACCCTAGCAGATGTTGAAAGTGCCCTGGTCAGCAAGTTGCTGAAGACAGGTCGAAGTTGGACTGCTGGAACTGCTGCAACTCATCCGAAATGTTCTGCTGCAGTTCTTGAACACTATGAGGGTTGTTGCGATACACCTTAGGTTTGTGGACCCCCCACACATAGTAATCGCACACTGACTGATCAGGTGACCTGGATGGCCGCGGCCAGACTGACCTCGACTAACTACTCTGTCAGGCGCGAAGATTGTGTAAACGTGCACCAAGGTTCGGCCAGCTGTATGGGCAGTTACTCCATCTTGTTGGAAGTTACAGTAGGACTCCTTTCTCCGTCAGCGCTGCCACAAATGATATCCATTCGTCCGAGCCATTTTTATTAGCTCCATCAGTTAGAAGTATCTCTATAGGAATCGTGAACCATCTTGTTTACAGAAACTCTAACGTTGAGTTGTAATACGTTTATATATTGTGACATATCGGTGTCCGATATTTATTATTTTTATTTGCTCATTTTTGGCTACGTTTGACGAAAGCACAAGTCTGTCTAGCGGTGGAGACAGATTTCAGTGTACCTTGATGGAAAGCTAGCGGACTAAGTGGCCGCAGGCTTGACCTTATTCGGTCTGTCACAAACGCTCTGGTGGGAGAAGACAGTCGTCAAGGGTGCTGCTCTTCACAGGAGCGTAACAAGGAAGCCCCTGGCTGTCCATTTCAGCTACGAATGCGGCTTTGTGCTGTGAAAGGAGTTGCCGAAGAGCCCCCAGAGGACTACTATGTGTAACGAATTCACCTTCACGTACACAGATCTCAGAAGAGAACGGTATGGCACCTCTAGGCTACCGTGGAAAACTCGTTATTTTCCCTCCAAAATATGGTTATCCAACCACTTAATTCTTGCCCGAAAACGTGCTTTGGCACGAAGGAAACGATCAATCAGCGGAACTTGGCTAGGATTCAATACCAACCTTCCGAATATTACAATGCATTCAATGAGTCAAGAATGGGAAATTTGTGAAGGGTCCCCTGTATTCTGGAAATGGAAGTCGAAATTCTTGCTCGTCAGCAGGTGGAGGTCCACCCCTCCAGACTGAATTTTTCGAGAAGTAAAGAATTAGGTTGAGAGAGGATTCCGTTTCGGGACTTGCCGTGGGGAAGACGTCTGGGCCTCTCCTGTCGTTGGTGGCAGCTTTTCTGTGCCGCTATCTCTGCTGTTTTCCTTTCGATGCTGACTTGTTAGTTGTCTCGCACGTTTGCTGAGTTCTAAGTTAGTTTTCCTTTTAGCAGTTAGTGCTGTCAGTTATCTAATCAGCTCACAATTCGCAGCGCAAATTTAGTTGATTAATTGTCTTATTCCGTAAGTCTTGCACTCGATTGCTTTACATCTGAGAACCGTGCGGATTACGAAAGCTTATAGCGCTTCCAAAGGAGTCTTCCAGTTAGTTCCGAGGTATCCTCCAATGTGTTAGCAGTACATTCAAATGCAGTTAAGCTGCTAGTGAGCCACTATTTATCGTTAATGTTCAGAGAACTGATGTTCGCACGATAGGAGCTACTTAATAGTCACTTCCCCTGGTTCGTGTTGAACTTCGATTACAATAAACCGATATTGTTCACTGCACTCGTGCTTTGCAGTTATAAACCCGATTGTCTTACAACTAATCATAACCATGCGACCCTTTAAATATAAATAAGTTAGTTATTTGCGTATCTAATTTGCTGTCTCACTGTGAGGATATTTCCATTGCAATGCTCCGGAGATGATTGTTAATTTGTTTAAATTAATGCGTAACGAGCATTGCACTTGCTCTTGTAGCATTTTATGTTGAAATCGTAAGTGTGGTAGGCAGGCCGCACCCCAGCTGACGAGCCCCAGCATGACTTCGGCATATCGTATCTTTGGGACCTGATAGTAACACCCCTACGAATATTAATTTCAATGTAAATGATTTTTCGTGACATATGCTCGATGTTGAATATATTTTGAACCATGCCATGTTTTGCCGTCCGAGAAACTCGAAGTTAAGGAAAAAAGTAATACTTCCAAAAATATTGCGAGTAGGCTGATGGAATTTTCAAGGAAATACGTAGAATCAGTGGTTGATAATCTGTATTGATCTCATTTATTGTCTGACCTACCTTTCTACCCCCTTTTGCTCTTTAATCTCTCTAACTGTTACTTCTAAAAGGCGGTGTTCATGATCTAGAGCTGTGGAAGGGGTCATCTTGATTTCTGAGAGTGTTATCTTCGTGTCATGATTACGAATTACGAGGTCAAAACATGACTGTAGCACATTACCCCATGATTTTTTTTCCTTTAAACCAGATGTTGCCGACTGTTAACCTCAACTTTTACAAAAGTCGGACAATTTTCGTCCTTCCTCGTTTTGTTTCATCAGCCTCTCACTCTCAGTACTTCCTCTTACCCTAATTTTTCCTTGCCCATGTATGCATTTAAGTCTCTCAGTACTATTTTCTTCTATCAGGTTAGTTGCTTCCTTCTCTTTATCAGAACATTCGACTTGCAGAGCTTCCACATCCTTCTCATTAACTTTCACCCTGATCATCATCCTGTAACTTATTCTCTTCAATTTCCCTCGTAACTACTCCCATTCCATGTCTTCCATTCACATTCCAGCACAACCTGTATCAATCCTCAGTTTCTTACTTTCCGTACCCTTCCACTTCTTTTCCGACAATTCTAATACATCAAGTTTCCTCCTATTCATCACATCCACTACTTCCTCCACCTCCCTGTCAGCGTGTATAAGTTCCGTGGAGCAAATTTTATTCCTTGTGTATACCCATTTTTTCCAAGTCTTTTCTCATGTTTGAAATAACGTAATGTTATCCTTTATTGCTTTGATGGGCCTATCGTAGCTGACCTGGGCGTTTCCTCTGCGGAGATATATTATTTCCCTCCTACCCTCCAACAGTCAGGAGCAGTTTGCAATTCCCCGACCCACCGCCTAAGGACACGCTCTCTTGAGTTGCTCGCCCTCGCCCCCCCCCCCCCCCCCCCCGCCCTCTCGAGATATGCCAATAAAATTGCCTCATATTTTCCACGAGGGTTTGAAGAATAACAGCCAACGTTTTTAGAACTATTGATGTCGCGTATCGTCTTTAGGGCTCCTTATCTCAACTGGTAAAACGAGAATCCGTGTAGGATCGCTTTGTTGTCTGTTTGTTCAAAACCCTTTTTCGCCGGAACGGGTAGACTTATCAAGCTGAAATTTATGTAGCATATTGAAGTCTACAATCCTTTGGCGATGTAAAAAGGTGAAGTATCTAAGTCGATGCATTCAAAAGATACTATAATCTGTGTCACATTTGACACTTGTAAACTCGCTCATTAGAACCTGTGGGGTACTTCTCTTGACGCAGAATCATGACGTTTAACAATAAGAAACGCTTTACAGTACAAGTACAGGAAAAAAAATGATGAAGCCATTACTTTACATCACACATAAAAATGTTTCTTTTGTTATTTGTTTTCCTATTTCGAACTTGAAACATTCTGGAAGGCCTTGGAATTGGTGGGACCGATATCTTATCAGTATCAATGTCGATAATAGGCAAAAATCGTAGAGATCCTCGATTCCCGAAATGGATTAACCGTGTATACAGATAGCTAAGTTTGTACGGAACTCTCAGTGCGCGAGTCCTATTTGCAACTGGCCAATTCTTCAAAGATGCAGTAGCTAGTTCAAGGATGCGTCTTCAAGTAGCGGTTTTCTGGCGTATATTCTACGGTATACAGCTCTTGTGGGCTTCTAGAAGGCTCAGCTAGCTCAGTTACGGGAGTCTTGTCAACTTGCACATGATTTTCACATTCTGATGCTTACAGTGAAGAGTAATCAACATAGTAGTAGATCCTCCACGCTCGAATTCTTCCTGTTAACGACCTTTGTGTTATATTTGAAGCGTCACTAATACACTACTGCCCATTAAAATTGCTACACCACGAAGATGACGTGCTACAGACGGGAAATTTAACCGACAGGAAGAAGATGCTGTGATATGCAGATGATTAGCTTTTCAGAGCATTCACACAAGGCTGGCGCCGGTGGCGACAACTACAACGTGCTGACATGAGGAAAGTTTCCAACCGATTTCTCATACACAAACAGCAGTTGAAAGGCGTTGCCTGGTGAAACGTTGTTGTGATGCCTCGTGTAAGGAGGAGAAATGCGTACCATCACGTTTCCGACTTGTTTAAAGGTCGGATCGTAGCCTATCGCGATTGCGGTTTATCGTATCGCGACATTGCTGCTCGCGTTGGTCGAGATCCAATGACTGTTAGCACAATATGGAATCGGTGGGTTCAGGAGGGTAATACGGAACGCTGAGCTAGATCCCAACGGCCTTATGACTAGCAGTCGAAATGACAGGCATCTTATCTGCATGGCTGTAACGGATCGTGCAGCCACGTCTCGATCCCTGAGTCAACAGATGGGGACGTTTGCAAGACAACAACCATCTGCATGAACAGTTCGACAACGTTTGCAGCAGAATGGACTATCAGCACGGAGCCCATGGCTGCGGTTACCCTTGACGCTGCATCACAGACAGGAGCGCCTGCGATAGTGTACTCAACGACAAACCTGGGTGCACAAATGGCAAAACGTCGTTTTTTCGGATAAATCCAGGTTCTGTTAACAGCATCATGATGGTCGCATCCGTGTTTTGGCGACATCGCGGTAAACGCACATTGGAAGCGTGTATTCGTCATCGCCATACTGGCGTATCACCCGACATGATGGTATGGGGTGCCATTTGTTACACGTCTCGGTCACCTCTTGTTCGCATTGGCGGCACTTTGAACAGTGGACGTTACATTTCAGATGTCTTACGACCCGTGGCTCTACCCTTCATTCGATCCCTGCGAAACCCTACATTTCAGCAGGACAATGCACGACCGCATGTTGCAGGTGCTGTACGGGCCTTTCTGGATACAGAACATGTTCGACTGCTGCCCTGGCCAGCACATTCTCCAGATCTCTCACCACTTGAAAACGTCTGGTCAGTGGTGGCTGAGCAACTGGCTCGTCACAATACGCCATTCACTACTCTTGATGAACTGTGGTATCGTGTTGAAGCTGTATGGGCAGCTGTACCTGTACATGCCAGCCAAGCTCTGTTTGACTCAATGCCCAGGCGTATCAAGGCCGTTATTAAGAGGTGGTTGTTCTGGGTACTGATTTCTCAGGATCTATGCACCCAAATTGCGTGAAAATGTAATCACATGTCCGTTCTAGTGTAATACATTTGTCCAATGAATACCCGTTTATCATCTGCATTTCTTCTTGGTGTAGCAGTTTTAATGGCCAGCAGTGTATTTCGATAGTGTTGTTGTTTTTGTCGTCTTGAATACGAAGACTGAGTCGGTGCATTTCTCCTTACGTGTTGCCATTTCTCGGCATATGAGGGTACGTCCAGCATTGTGAAGAGCAAGTTTCTTTTAGTTACATTTCACCACTTAATTTATTGTTTAGTGGCATACAGCCAGCTGGGTCACTGCTGCGGCCGAAAGTAGTTTGGAACTTGGAGCCTGCCTGTTCGATGAGTGGCGAGCAGGTTGCCGCGTCGCCAGGGGCGGCCGTTGCTCCCTGCTTTTCCCCATTGGCTGGCGCCGCGTTGACGCTGTTTTCCTGCGGGCTGTTTGTCGAGGCGGGACTCCTCCGTCTTCCGGAATTGCTTTTCCCCATCTCCCATCTCGTCGTTCACCCGGAGGCGGGGGCGGCTGGGGGTGACTCCACGATATGGGAGTGCGATGTTTCTTCCACAGGAAAGAAAACACCGTGCACGTCCAAAACACTAACTGTCGAAGAGGCGCTGTTGTGGTCAGCAACGAACATCCTCGAAGCGGAGAGAAATTATTTTCTCCGGTTTTTCGTACTAGCCTAACTCTATAGCAAAGCACGAACAGTTCAGGGCGTCTAAAATCTACAGTAAGGTAATTAATTATCACGTTTTTATTGGATCAATTTCTTGTCTGCCTGTCAGTTCGGTACAGATTCTGCGATTGATTTTAAACAAATCCCCCGATGAGCGAGAGGCATGAAATTTTAGACAAAACTCAGAACTTAATGACAATCAATTATAAATTCGCTTATTTGTCTGGTGTGTGGCGGAGGGTACTTCGCGTGCAACTACCATTACCCAATTTTCCTGTGCCTGTGGCGAATGTTATGCGGTAAGAACGATTGGTGGTAAGCCTCCGGGTAAGGTCGAACCACCCTAATTTTTATCATCACGGTCTTTTCGCGAGATGTAATGTTTTAGTCAGGTAAAGAGAAACAGAAACAAAACCTAAATTTTCCAAATGTTTCTGTTGTCGTCTCATCAGAATGTTTGAAATCAATTGAGAGAATTAAAACACACAAGACTAAAAATCAGAAAATAATTATTTGCATAAAAATGAGTTTTTAACATACCAGGCTTTTAAATTGGACCAAGAAGTATAAAATAATTTCTCATAGCTCGATACTCATAGCCCTGAAAATCTGTGATTGCGAATTTTTAATAGCTATGAAAATACTTGGAAGACTTTAAAAGAAAAACCGTGGGACACATGCAGTACAACCTTAACATTATATATGGGATGCTCCCACGTTTTTCGTTTTAACTCTTACAAATATTCATGTTGTTGTTGTTGTTGTTGTTGTGGTCTTCAGTCCAGAGACTGGTTTGATGCAGCTCTCCATGCTACTCTATGCTGTGCAAGCTTCATCTCCGAGTAACTGTTGCACCCTAGCTATTAGAAATTCAGAATCATAAACTTTCTGACTTATGGATCTCAATTGATTTCAAACATTCTGATGAGACGACAACAGAAACATTTGGTAAATTTAGGTTTTGTTTCAGTTTCTCTTTACCTGACTAAAACATTACATCTCTCGAAAACACCGTGATGATAAAAATTAGGTTGATTCGACCTCACCCGGAGGCTTAGGAATCAGTGTAGGGCTTCGTATTAAATTTTCTAACAGTCTTTCAAAATGTTAACGATAACTACAAAAATGCTAGCGTGATGCAACTATAATCACGTCATTCTAGAATTAACACATTGCGCTGACTGGCTGTTGCACTTTTAAAATTGTTTTCCACTTTTTCGTGCCTCTTGGACAGTTGTTCCGCGCTTCCATCGCATTCACGTCATTTTCTCGTGTATTACATTCCTTGAAACCCAAAACTGATTGAAAATGAAGCAGTTTTTTTCTGAAATTATCAATGAAATATATTTTGCCAGTTGCCATCCTCTTCCCATCGTTCAACAACTGTTTGGTTTTAATTTTCTTTATTTATATTTAAAATTATGTTTTAGCGGAGAATAAATGAACGTATGTAATTGAGCCATTACAAGATGTTTAAATGAATTTTTGGATTGATGGCAACTGTACCTGTTTTATCTACGCAACAATTATATTCTCTAGGGATTATTAGCAAGACATCGTCGCCGATTGTCATCCACTGTAGTGAAATACACGCGAAACATCGCGAAGTGTGTACACCTGCGAAATGAGATAGCGGACGGATGTTCATTTATTCGACATCGCAAACCTGTTCCGAACTGTTGGCGGCCGGAACATCGACAGTAGTCCTCAAACCCGGTGCAAATGGCTCTAAGCACTATGGGACTTAACATCTGAGGTCATCAGTCCCCTAGACTTAGAACTACTTAAACCTAACTAACCTAAGGATATCACACACATCCATGCCCGAGGCAGGATTCGAACCTGCGACCGTAGCAGCAGCGCGGTTCCGGACTGAAGCGCCTAGAACCGCTCGGCCACAACGACCGGCAAACCTGGTGCAGCCATTGTGGAAAAACTATGGTTAAGTTCACGTGCAACAGCGGGAACTACACTTTCCCCTAAGACTGGACCACGTTAAAAATTGTTCGTATGCGTACGGCCAACTTCCCCCCATGAACCATGGACCTTGCCGTTGGTGGGGAGGCTTACGTGCCTCAGCGATACAGATGGCCGTACCGTAGGTGCAACCACAACGGAGGGGTATCTGTTGAGAGGCCAGACAAACATGTGGTTCCTGAAGAGGGGCAGCAGCCTTTTCAGTAGTTGCAGGGGCAACAGTCTGGATGATTGACTGATCTGGCCTTGTAACATTAACCAAAACGGCCTTGCTGTGCTGGTACTGCGAACGGCTGAAAGCAAGGGGAAACTACAGCCGTAATTTTTCCCAAGGACATGCAGCTTTATTGTATGATTAAATGATGATGGCGTCCTCTTGGGTAAAATATTCCGGAGGTAAAATAGTCCCCCATTCGGATCTCCGGGCGGGGACTACTCAAGAGAACGTCATTATCAGGAGAAAGAAAACTGGCATTCTACGGATCGGAGCGTGGAATGTCAGATCCCTTAATCGGGCAGGTAGGTTAGAAAATTTAAAAAGGGAAATGGATAGGTTAAAGTTAGATATAGTGGGAATTAGCGAAGTTCGGCGGCAGGAGGAACAAGACTTTTGGCCAGGTGATTACAGGGTTATAAATACAAAATCAAATAGGGGTAATGCAGGAGTTGGTTTAATAATGAATAAAAAAAATAGGAGTGCGGGTTAGCTACTACAAACAGCATAGTGAACGCATTATTGTGGCCAAGATAGACACGAAGCCCACGCCTACTACAGTAGTACAAGTTTATATGCCAACTAGCTCTGCAGATGATGAAGAAATAGATGAAATGTATGACGAGATAAAAGAAATTATTCAGGTAGTGAAGGGAGACGAAAATTTAATAGTCATGGGTGACTGGAATTCGTCAGTAGGAAAAGGGAGAGAAGGAAACATAGTAGGTGAATATGGATTGGGGGGGAAGGAATGAGAGAGGAAGCCGCCTTGTAGAATTTTGCACAGAGCATAACTTAATCATAGCTAACACTTGGTTCAAGAATCATAAAAGAAGGTTGTATACCTGGAAGAATCCTGGAGATACTAAAAGGTATCAGATAGATTATATAATGGTAAGACAGAGATTTAGGAACCAGGTTTTAAACTGTAAGACATTTCCTGGGGCAGATGTGGATTCTGACCACAATTTATTGGTTATGAACTGCAGATTGAAACTGAAAAAACTGCAAAAAGGTGGGAATTTAAGGAGATGGGACCTGGATAAACTGACTAAACCAGAGGTTGTACAGAGTTTCGGGGACAGCATAAGGGAACAATTGACAGGAATGGGAGAAAGAAATACAGTAGAAGACGAATGGGTAGCCCTGAGGGATGAAGTAGTGAAGGCAGCAGAGGATCAAGTAGGCAAAAAGACAAGGGCTAGTAGAAATCCTTGGGTAACAGAAGAAATATTGAATTTAATTGATGAAAGGAGAAAATATAAAAATGCAGTAAATGAAGCAGGCAAAAAGGAATACAAACGTCTCAAAAATGAGATTGACAGGAAGTGCAAAATGGCTAAGCAGGGATGGCTAGAGGACAAATGTAAGGATGTAGAGGCTTGTCTCACTAGGGGTAAGATAGATACTGCCTACAGGAAAATTAAAGAGACCTTTGGAGAGAAGAGAACCACTTGTATGAATATCAAGAGCTCGGATGGCAACCCAGTTCTAAGCAAAGAAGGGAAGGCAGAAAGGTGGAAGGAGTATATAGACGGTTTATACAAGGGCGATGTACTTGAGGACAATATTATGGAAATGGAAGAGGATGTAGATGAAGACGAAATGGGAGATAAGATACTGCGTGAAGAGTTTGACAGAGCACTGAAAGACCTGATTTGAAACAAGGCCCCGGGAGTAGACAACATTCCATTAGAACTACTGATGGCCTCGGGAAAGCCAGTCATGACAAAACTCTACCATCTGGTGAGCACAACGTATGAGACAGGCGAAATACCCTCAGACATCAAGAAGAATATAATAATTCCAATCGCAAAGAAAGCAGGTGTTGACAGATGTGAAAATTACCTAACTATCAGTTTAATAAGTCACAGCTGCAAAATACTAACGCGAATTCTTTACAGACGAATGGAAAAACTGGTAGAAGCCGACCTCGGGGAAGATCAGTTTGGATTCCGTAGAAATGTTGGAACACGTGAGGCAATACTGACCTTACGACTTATCTTAGAAGAAAGATTAAGAAAAGGCAAACCTACGTTTCTAGCATTTGTAGACTTAGAGAAAGCTTTTGACAATGTTAACTGGAATACTCTCTTTCAAATTCTGAAGGTGGCAGGGGTAAAATACAGGGAGCGAAAGGCTATTTACAATTTGTACAGAAACCAGATGGCAGTTATAAGAGTCGAGGGGCTTGAAAGGGAAGCAGTGGTTGGGAAGGGAGTGAGACAGGGTTGTAGCCTCTCCCCGATGTTATTCAATCTGTATATTGAGCAAGCAGTACAGGAAACAAAAGAAAAATTCGGAGTAGGTATTAAAATTCATGGAGAAGAAGTAAAAACTTTGAGTTTCGCCGATGACATTGTAATTCTGTCAGAGACAGCAAAGGACTTGGAAGAGCAGTTGAACGGAATGGACAGTGTCTTGAAAGGAGGATATAAGATGAACATCAACAAAAGCAAAACAAGGATAATGGAATGTAGTCTAATTAAGTCGGGTGATGCTGAGGGAATTAGATTAGGAAATGAGGCACTTAAAGTAGTAAAGGAGTTTTGCTATTTGGGGAGCAAAATAACTGATGATGGTCGAAGTAGAGAGGATATAAAATGTAGGCTGGCAATGGCAAGGAAAGCGTTTCTGAAGAAGAGAAATTTGTTAACATCCAGTATTGATTTAAGTGTTAGGAAGTCATTTCTGAAAGTATTCGTATGGAGTGTAGCCATGTATGGAAGTGAAACATGGACGATAAATAGTTTAGACAAGAAGAGAATAGAAGCTTTCGAAATGTGGTGCTACAGAAGAATGCTGAAGATTAGATGGGTAGATCACATAACTGATGAGGAAGTATTGAATAGGATTTGGGAGAAGAGACGTTTGTGGCACAACTTGACCAGAAGAAGGGATCGGTTGGTAGGACATGTTCTGAGGCATCAAGGGATCACCAATTTAGTATTGGAGGGCAGTGTGGAGGGTAAAAATCGTAGAGGGAGACCAAGAGATGAATACACTAAGCAGATTCAGAAGGATGTAGGTTGCAGTAGGTACTGGGAGATGAAAAAGCTTGCACAGGATAGAGTAGCATGGAGAGCTGCATCAGATCAGTCTCAGGACTGAAGACCACAACAACAACATAATTAAACTTCCGCTATTTAGACGAATTTTCTTTCTTTTTTAGTTTGTGTTAAGGTCTTATGGGACCAAACTGCTAAGGTGATCGGTCACTAAGCTTACGCACTACTTAAGGGGGGTAGGACGTCAAACGGGCCGACTTGGAGCAGGAGAGGCATCACAGGAAATTTTAATTTCCAGTGTCTATACTTTTACAAATAAATTCATAAAACTTTGTCAGCATGACCAGGAAGGATTCAGAATTCACACTCATAGCAGTGAAAGTTCGAAAACATAACCAAGTAATTTTTTTTACATGTGAAATTTCATCATTTTTTTCACTTACTAATGGCAACATTTGTTGCTATGGGTACACTTTTCTTCATAAGTAAGAGAGATGGTTCGATGAATTTTGCTCAGCATACAAACCATACTTAAAGTTATATGAAACTCTAGAATTTTCCAAATCTATTAAAAACTGTGGTAAAAATTGAGGTAATTAACTACAAAATTTGTTTTTTTTCTAAACATGAAGTTTAAAATACAACAGATCATTCGTTTTTTCATAAATTAAATAAATTCCAGAGTTTCATACACCTGTAGGTATGGTATGTATGCCGTGCAAAATTTATCGAACCATCTCTCTTACTTATGAAGAAAAGTGTACCTATAGCAACATAAAAAAATTATTTTGTTATGTTTTCGAACTTCCACTGCAATGAGTGTGAATCCTGAATCCTTCCTGGTGATGCTGACAAAGTTTTATGAATTTATTTGTAAAAGTATAGACACTGGAAATTAAAATGTCCTGTGATGCCTCTCCTGCTCCAAGTCGACCCGTTTGACGTCCTACCCCCCTTAATCTAACGTAAACTGACTTACGCTAGAGACAACACTCATACACCAATGTCCGAGGGATGACTCGAACCTCCGACGAGGGGAGCCGCGCGGGCCGCGACAAGGCGCTCTAGACCACACGGCTATCCCGCGCGGCTATTTCAGTGGACTTCCCATGGATAACGAGTGATCGTAGGACAATGAAACTTTGTGCAAACATTTTAAGGATGTCTAGAAGAGGGATAAGTAATAAACCATTGAAAGAAACAGATTTTAATTTCCACATAAGAGGGTAACGTTTATTAATTGCGTACCATGTTTACGTTACAGGTTACAATCGTTCCTCAATGTGACGGCCACCCCCGTCCACGACAGCCTGGAAGTGCACTAGAGATAGCATTTCACAGTTGTTAGCAGCTCTTTTACAACGTCGGATCATGGAATGTTCGACTGTCGTGACACAGTCCGTGTGCTGCTTGAAGATTGCACATTGCTTCCAGCATTCTCAACTGTGGCAACAGTAACTTCTTCAACAATTTGTGGTACAGGAGTAATTTCCAAATTGATTCGAGCTTCCGAATCGTGTTCTTCAACCCCGGTGCGGGAAGGGGACGTCTCCGTATTCTTTTCGTGCGTCGATACTCGCGAAGAGGAGCAGCACTGCTGCTGCTGTTTTGATTAAACAGCTTTACGAGTAAAGGCCTGCTGACCTTGTCCATATTCAGGTTGACTGCAAGTGTAATCCACACTGATGTTTTTGTTTGTAACCTACGTCGCCAGACCGGTATCGACACCTAACAGCAGGGCATAACACTATCATTACTAACGATGCGAATCCTACTGCACACTATCTGATCATAATCCTATAAAGATGAGTACTCAAGCGGTAAATCGTTTTCAGTTTATACTGGCTCAAGTAGCGAAAGTTTAATTGTAAACATCCTGTGTTGTGTAGCTGCGAAATATATTTTTTCATAATCATGGACTGATGTAAATTGTTGGTCAGTTACGTGAGCCATGTATGTGTGTATGCATGTATTGAACTGGGGACCTAGAAACGACGGAGAGGCTTCGTCCCCGCCGTAGCCCTCAGTGGTACACAACCCCACCCAGGCTACAGCAGTCCACTCACCCCACCGCCGTCCCACACCGAACTCAGGGTTATTGTGCGATTCGGCCCCCAGTGGACACCGCGGGAACGTCTCATTCCAGACGGGTGTAACCCCAATGTTTTCGTGGTAGAGTAATTATGGTGTACGTGTACGTGGAGACAGTGTTTGCGCAGAAATCGCCGACATAGTACGAGAGCCATTCTTGATTACTATCCAAACTGCAAACGGCGCCAGAACTAAACATAATCTGTAGGACAGATCGAAACCGTTAGTCGTTAATAAAAGACGGTATTTGTTCGCCATTATACACAAAAACTGTTACCCATATCTGCACTCGCATATCAGTGAAACGAAATATGCGCGATGCTATATTGACCAGGAGACCCCGTTCGGGATGTTCGGCCGCTTGGTGCAAGTCTTTTTATTCGACGCCAATTCGGCGAATTGCACTTTGATGGTGATAAAATTACACACACACAGTCATCACACGCCCATTCTCAAGCGGAGAATATACGACCCGCCTGAGAACCGAACCCGGGACCGCGTGATCAAGAGGCAGCAACGCTAACCAAAATACCACGAGCTGGTGACGCTTATCGGTACTTTTGTTACGATGAATGATGACGACGGTACAAAAAAAATCTGAAACTATTAACTAGTGGCAAACTGACGAAGAATGATGATCAACAATTTGTAGTTCGGTGTATCGCAAATTTTATAACATTTATACGTGCAAACATCACTGTCCTCACGCTTCTGTTACCTGCGGCTTCGCTTGAATACCAATATGAAATGTAAATTCAGTAAAAGCCTCCTATGTTCTGCATCTAAAGGAACGATGTTTTTTTGTTTATTTATTGGAAGCTGCCGTAAGAGACGTGTGATTCTGAGTGGCTAAAATGCGACGTTGAGGATTATGTAAGTGATGTATTCATTACGTTGAAACATATTGTATAGAATACACTAAGTAATAAAAGCATATCCAGAAGAATAATGAAGTTCAAAAATTAAAGAGTAAATAGCTTTTTCAAAGAGTAATTCAAATGGTTCAAATGCATTATGGGACTTAACATATGAGGTCATCAGTTCCCTAGAACTTAGAACTACTTAAACCTAACTAACCTAAGGACATCACACACATCCATGCTCGAGGCAGGATTCGAACCTGCAACCGTAGCGGTCGCGAGGTTCCAGACTGAAGCGCCTTCAACCGCTCGGCCACAATGAAAGAGTGATTATTGCTCCATATTTCGCGTTATATTTTTCATATCATAAATATCTTGACTACACACTGAACGCTGAAGAAAAATATAGGCTCTCTCCGTACCAAATTTCATCAAAATCGGTCCAGCGCAGTTACTTTCGCATTTATAATATTAGCATGGATTCAGCCTGCATATGTTTGTGCTCTTCAGAACTCGAAAAGACCACGCTGCATTCAGATACGCGTGTTTGATATTCTGATTCATTAATAAATTTAATATACACTGAAGCGCCAAAGAAACTGGTACAGGCATGCAGTACAGAGATATGTAAATAAGCAGAATTTGACGCTGGGGTCGGCAACGCCTATATAAGACAAGTGTCTGTCGCAGTTGTTAGATCGGTTTCTGCTGCGACAATGGCAGATTATCAAGAATTAAATGAGTTTTAACTTGGTGTTATAGTGAGCGCATATGCGACGGGACACAGCGTCTCTACGGTAGTGATGAAGTGGGGATCTTCCCGTACGACCATTTCATGAGTGTACCATGAATATCAGGAATTCGATAAAACAGCAAATCTCTGACATCGCTGCGACCGGAAAAGACCAACAACAACTGAAGAGAATCGTTTAGTGTGACAGAAGTGCAACCCTTCCGCAAATTACTGCAGATTTCAGTGCTGGGTCATCAACAACTGTCAGCATGCGAACATTCAACGAAAGATAATCGATAAGGGCTTTCGGAGCCGAAGGCCCACCGTTTACCCTTGATGACTCCACGACGCAAAGCTTTACGCCTCGCCTGGGCCCGTCTGTTGGACTCTTGATGACTGCAAACATGTTGTCTGGTCGGACGAGTCTCGTTTCAGATAGTATCGTGGGGATGAACGTGTACGGGTATGGAGACAACCTCATGAATGCATGGACCCTGCATGTCGGCAGGAGAGTGTTCAAGCTGGTCGAGGCTCTGGAATGGTGTGGGGCGTGTGCAGTTGGAGTGATATAAGACCCCCTGGTACGTCTAGATACGACTCTTGACAGGTGACACGTACGTAAATATTCTGTCCGATCACCTGGATCCATTCATGATCATTGTATATTCTAGCATGACAATGCGACACCCCACATGTCCAGAATTGCTACAGGCGACCTCCAGGAACACTCTTCTGAATTTAAACATTTCCGCTGACCACCCAACTCCCCACACATGAACATTATTGAGCATATCTGGGATGCTTTGCAACATGCTGTTCAGAAGAGATCTCCAGCCCTCGTACTCTTTTGATTTGTGGATATCTCTGCATGCATGATTGATGGTGTCAGTTCCCTCCAGTACTACTTCAGATATTAGTCGAGTCCATGCCACGTCGTGTAGCGGCAGTTCTGCGTGCTACGGGGGGGGGGGGGGGGGGGGCGGCGGAGGCGCTGCACTATATTGGGCTGGTGTACCACTTTCTTTGGATCTTCAGTGTAGAAGTGGATGTGTAATATATAAAAGGGAAACATTGTTGCCAAAAATCTCAAAATGTACCCCACCGATTTACTTCAAATTTTTACACTTTACTCTAACAAACGTTAGGACACGTATAGAGTATGTATTTTTTTAAACACGTATGATTGTATATAAAGGGTATATAATAGTGAAGTTGTAGCAAACAGAAAGCTTTTATTCATGATTCATCGGCTTATGATTAAAATACTACTGCAGAATCTGAGTTTACAATAAGAATAAACAAGGTTCAGCTAAGAGAGAGGGAGGAAACGGAGATGGAGAGAGGGATAAGAGGAAATTGAGAGAGAGCGGAAAGGATGAGATGGCCAGGGGGGTGGGGAGGAGGAAGTGATGGAAAGGGGATGAGAGAAGGGCGAGAAGAAGGTTAGGGTGCAGATCCACCTGCAACTTTTCATTTAACCTAGCTGAGGCACAGCAACACGTGGCCTGGTACAACTAGGTCATAAGAACCGAGGTCACTTTCCTGGAATATGGAGTCAGTTATCAAAGTTCATTATCCTCCGCAAAAACTTTATATCAGCTGACGTCGCCGATTTCTTCCAGCGAGTTGGATTTTTAAGCTGTATCTATCCTGGTGAAAGCCTTCCTCTTGACACCGTCTGCATACGAAAGCTTCCTATTTTCCTGCTGCTTTTCCGAAGCATCTACTCATTTGGCCAAATGATGCTGCTTCGACACCAGCCTGGACGGGCAAGGGCCATAAAAATCTACGTCAGTAGACAGCAGTGACAACAAGTGGGGCACGGCAGCGGTCTAGGTAGCGTTTCAAAGAAAGGAACTGTGGAGGAGGAGACCGAGCGCGGGGAGCGCACCACGGCTGGACACCATCGCCGAACCCGACACCTGCCAGCCGCGCGCTGCACCTCTGGTGTGACGTAGCGTGGCGTCACCACCGCGCCGTGCCGTTTATCGCGGCGCGCTGCGACGTCAATATTGGCCCTGCGGCGGGCTCTCGTGTAGCGGCGGCTGCGCCGAGCCGCGCCGTGTCGCGCGCACGTGGCGCGTGTTTGCGCCGCAAATAGTGGCGGCTGCCGCGGCGACAATCACACCGCGCGCCCCGCCGACTGCGCGCTGTGCTCTCCCCCCACCCCACTTCTGTTCAGCCTGTGCGCACCGGTAGCACTGCATAGACTGACACGTTGCACTCAACTCACTGCTGTGCTTGTGCACTGTGACCGGTTGGTACCTCTGTCCTAGAGAGGCACGCAAACCAAAACATACAAGCTTCAATAGTAATTGACACCTCACCAGGAACCAACAGCGGTTATGCCTGAGAAGTAGGAATCGTGGAAGGACTGGCCAAGATGGTTTAATTGAACATCATTTATGAACCGTGAATTTACTTTCAAAACTTTTTCTTAAGAATTTACTTTATTTTCTAGCGATTCATCGAGAACATTATCACATTTAATCAGACTATGTGAGCGTGGAAGTAGTTGCCAGGGAGTAACTGATGAAATCAAAATAAAATTGCTTTTAACAAATGAGAATTTTATTTTTTTTAGAAACAGATTTAAAATTATAAGCCGAAAGCTCCTTCTAAATATCAAGTTACAATTTATTCAGAGGCAGAAGGAAACAAATTTTTGAGTGTATGAGCTTTCGGGCTGAGAACCTTGCCGCTCCCTTTTGACACAGCCGTGGTCACGTCCGCTCACAACCACCTCTGAAAGACTGCACAGGTGCAAATCTGCAACACACCAGATTACCTTAAAGTAAAGATTTTAACAATTCGCACAGGCACACAAACTATGCACCCCAATGGAGGGATGAAAATGGTACAAAACACTAAAATTAAAATATTAACTTGCCACCGAAGGTGCAACTTGATTTTATCTCCTTAGAAAAGTCTTACGGTGGAAGGGTGGCAACTTTATATACTAAAATGACCATTTAAATAAAAGCCCATGAAATGCAATCTTACATAAAATTATACAAGGTTGGCCAAACATGCTCTACAGTACCCATATACCACCTCTCAAGATGAGAGCCAAGATAAAAACATATTTCAGGAATTAGGCCGTTACACTTCAAGCAATAAAGTCGTTAACACACCGAATCCGACAACCATGACAGAGGCAGCTCCGAACGACAGACAGACACTAACTGCCTAACAAATGCGGACGAGAGACCGACCCAGACTCTCTCTGACTGACCCCAGACTGACTGCGACTGACTAAACAGACCCTTTCCCCTTTCCCACCAGAGGGAGACACCAAATCTGCGATTGCCACAGCGACGCCACCACCAGAAACGGAGGGCGACTGCTTCACACTACGCGCTGCGGCGCGCTCTTCAAAACAGCAATTTTTACTACGGCTGAATTTACCGTGATATTTTGTTAACACAATTACAGGAAACTGATGTAACTGTACTGGACATTCAAGAGAAGTACAATTCTTGTTCCAGCAATGGCAAGTATTATAGTGATATACGGCTCAGCGTTTAAAACAAATTTCTAATCATAACTCAACTAAAAATAGGCTAGCGTGTAATATAAAATATTTGCACTAAGAAAGACGGGGAATAGAAGGAAGAACCGATAGAGGCACTCAGGGTACCCTCCGCCACACACCGTCAGGTGGCTTGCGGAGTATGGATGTAGATGTAGATTTGATAACCTATAACAACTTGGAACTCAAACGTTATAAAAGTGACTTAGCATTAACACTGAGAGGTTGAGCCAGCACCAGAATACCAAAGCGAGAAGCCTGACGCAAAAAAGATAACTAGCGAGCTTAATTGCTAATTGATTTCAAACAGTTAGAACCTCAAAGACGGCCGAGAGCAGCAATACAATACCAGCGAGCTCTTGTGGCCGGAAACGTCCGCGACTGATAAGAGCAGAAGACCACTTCGGGTTGTGTTAGCAACCCCCGCCAGTCGTGCAGAATTGCCCATCCTACAGCACAGGGCAGCCAACTAACGCCGCAGAGCCGCAACTCTGGTTGGAAAGCCAGCAAGCTTCCACGTGCGGCGCTCAACGGCCGACAACTCGGTATAATTTTTACTTGCTAGCTACCACAAACACACTCACTGCCTACCGTCCAAGAGCTCGCTGCTCACTCCTTCCCTAGTCGATTTCAGAACCGAGGCAAGCCCGTTAAGATAGAAGAACACCAAAGATATCAAAATAAGAATCGATTGCAGCTTCAGTCCGGAAACGCGCTGCTGCTACGATGGCAGGTTCGAATCCTGCCTCGGGCATGGATGTGTGTGATGTCCTTAGGTTAGTTAGGTTTAAGTAGTTCTACGTCTAGGGGACTTATGACCTCAAAAGTTAAGTCCCATAGTGGTTAGAGCCATTTGAACCATTTTAATCGACCGCAACATGTGTGCCGCACCGACTCATGCACGACCCGAGAAATTATGCAGTTTACGTCATCAACCCCCGTACCCCTCGCCCCAAAAAAGCACACCCAGTAAAAGGGTTCATATTGTTACATATACGGGGTAATTCAGCTGCCCCTACCGATATTGTTTTATGCAACCAGCAGTGTTGTATCGTGCCTTTAAAAAAAAACTTGCATATTCTGTCACTCACTCTGAACAACCGGAATGGCCTACAGAAAAAACGAGGACCTTTTAATGGGGAACTTAATTTTGTACTGGGATACAATTTCGCTGGAGGCCATGGTTTCCGAGTTATTCGTGAAAAACGTACAAAAGTGACCTTCAAGCGCAACTTCAACTCCACGCTTATCCATCACCAGTTAGGATTTATGTACAAAAATTTCAGATTACATCAACTGTTATCGATATTCGACCTTTTTTGGTCTCTATTGATTGGGCTATTACACCACCAGCAGAATCGGCTACTTCGTTGATATTATTAATTTAAACGTGCCTGCCGGTTGTTGTGGCCAAGCGGTTCTAGGCGCTTCAGTCTGGAACCGCGTGACCGCTACGGTCGCAGGTTCGAATCCTGCCTCGGGCATGGATGTGTGTGATGTCATTAGGTTAGTTAAGTTTAAGTAGTTCTAAGTTCTAGGGGACTGATGACCACAGATGTTAAATCCCATAGTGCTCAGAGCCATTTCGAGCCATAAACGTGCCTGTGACGGTAATGAAAGGAAAACGACTTTTGTAAACATTACACTAAAACTAATTTCGCTGACAGTTGGGCCATCTTAACCATTACAAACGCAGTAGTCAGAAGGCATGACGAATTCGACGGCATAATTGTTTATTTTATGCTGTTGGAATTCGCAAAACTGTTAGGTAAAACTTACACAGACGTCAGTTTTACAATTTTTAAATGCTCGACTAAGCTGGTGACTTAATAAGACCAATCAGTGAACACAAAATAGCAGAATTTGGGAAATAATTGGTGCAGTGGCAAATTTTTGTACAGTGGTAGAATGGAGCGCCGTGAACAACATACTACAAACACTGACTGTTCTGGGCTGAGTGTGGGGGTAGGGGAGCGTTTGATGGTTGCTTCGCAATTTTTCTTGGATAACTCGAGTATTACGGTCTTTAGCGAAAGCGTATCCTGTATATAGGATGGGGTCCCACCACGCCCACACCGACGTGGTGACCAAACCAAAAGTTCTATTGCCACCTCCGTATAACATGTTACTTTTCGAATCAGGAGTCACAGGATGCGGGCTGTGATATTGTCCATGCGTCTGGGTAGGATTACTCATTGACATGGTCCATCAGGAGACAGAGTAGACGAAAGCGATCGAAGGGTAGCGGTTTCTAAGGGTAGAGGAGGAAAAAAGTGCCAAGGCAAGCCCCAAGGGAAAAAAAACCTCTGCGACAGTAGGACGGGTAGTAAGGGCAGTAGCGGATTGCTAGGTGCAACAGTGCATGCAAGGTTAGTGGGCGATCGGCCGTAGATCAGCTCACAGTGTAAGGGGTGTGTGTGTGTGGCTTGTTGCTGGCCGAAGTGGCCGTGCGGTTCTAGGCGCTGCAGTCTGGAACCGCAAGACCGCTACTGTCGTAGGTTCGAATCCTGCCTCGGGCATGGATGTTTGTGATGTGCTTAGGCTAGTTAGGTTTAACTAGTTCTAAGTTCTAGGGGACTAATGACCTCTGCAGTTGAGTCCCATAGTGCTCAGAGCCATTTGAACCATTTTGTGGCTTGTTTGCATGTTGTGTACAGTATGCCTTCGCTGCGGTTGACTTTTTCGGCGGGTCGAGCATCTGGGGTTGCCAGTAGTAGCTGTATTGCAGGGGCTCGTCAGTACTGTTGTGTTAGCTTGCTATGGACCAAAGATGTTTAGTTTCTTGCAGTACAATATTTAACTACATTAAATTTTGACATTAAATTTTTCTCTAGGATTAATAGATTGCGCGAAGCGAGTAAAAAGCTCGAGTGTGGTTTTTGAAGGCCAGATAAAACATTTCCGGTTGCATAAAACGACATTGGTAGGGGCAGCTGAATCACCATGTTAAATTGTAAGGTTTCTCACCTAAGTTTCGGAGGATAAAAACTAAGAGTGTCGAAAATGACAAGCAATTACACAAAATAACCAGTTGCTTTTCAGCTTCTTGGCCATGTGAGCGGACTTCCGTCGCGACCGCCTTTAAAGAACATGCCAGCCAGCAAAAGGCGTCCATTCCAAGGCTGACGGTATCTGCTGCCGATATAAAATGGAATGCGATTCGAGAGTCGAAAGGTAGGACAGGTAAACGACAACATCTTCAGTAAGCCATGTCAGAATAGGAAAGAACTCTCCACCCCGCCTACAAACACGTACTGGAGAGGAGGGGGGTGGTGGTGGTGGGGGGGGGGGGGGTCGGGAGAGGAGCACACAGAAAGTCTGGTGTCCTCGAACGTATGCAGAAATGATTGAATAAAACAATATTCCGCTCCGATATAATGCGTAGGCTTCCGCGAGCAGAGACTTTTAACATGAAAGTTTTCTGGTTTTGGTACCGCGTAATATTATAAGTATCACTGATGAAACCAACGATTCGGCCACAGTTACAGTAGCCTTCTTGTGGGTCTATTCCCGCATTACTGCACTCACATAATCAGTCTCGACAACACACTTCCCCTCACAGTACGTTTTGTTCTCCAAGTTATTAGTTTTTGTCGATGTTACAGTTCGCTGAAGAATTTCACGACGCCTTTGCATTTCTAAAATGTGCCGACGAACACTTTCTAAATCCTGTATTTCTCTGAATTGCAGTTTCTTGGACATAAGCTTAAACGATGTATTAAGCAGTCTGCGACCACGTTAAGTCCTTTTACATTTAGAAGTGAAATCTGCATGCTTTGAAGCCATGGGCCTGCTTAGGCTCCTCCGTCCAAGCGGCACCGCTTCTTCTTTTTCACTGTTAGTCCCGGCGTGGCGCGATCGTCACAATCTTCTTACGGAAGAGGTCCTCTCAGAGGCGTCTTCGGGTTTTATTTGTAGGAATTGGTCTTCTTTGGTATTAGTAAACCAGGACGTTCTTGTTTGAATAAAAATGTGGAAGATTTTCTTGATTGAGCTGTTCCCCTCCATTCACTTAAGGTGAATATAAAATTTTACACATCGCAATCACGGTTCAACCTAACACTCGATATGTCGGCCTTCCCACGATGTAACTGCCTCTTCTGACCGTCTCCACGAAAGGTCTTGGCGAAGTAAAGCGTTCTCGCCATTGTAACTGCAGTCCGTTGAATGTGATCGATATCGTTTATCAGGTCTAATTAATTTTATTCCTTTTTTCATGTGAATCCCACCATATTGTATTTAAGCTGATAAAATGCTAACTAAATTGGAATCCATTGGATACCGGTGGTGCACACCGATGAATATTCAAACGTAAAAACGGACAGCAGTCAGTTGCAGATCTAGATTTCTATTACAACAGCCATCATCGGTGCATAACCAGAAGAATCATATAGGCATATGGTCATAAATTACGGCTTTTGCGACTAACTGCGGACCTTCTTTACATGTGATTAAAAGCTGTCAACATTTTTCCTGATATTCTAATATTTGAACAGGGATCGAAAAACTAATTTGTAAGTCTCGGTAAATCGTTATAATCCTTAACAAAAAACAAAAAATGTAGTGTGTGGAACTACATATTCTACACTCTCAATGTCATACGTTGTCACACTATATATGTAAAATTTCGTATCAAAAATAATTTTGTTTGTGATGGGAAACAAAGCGACTCATTCCGTCGACGTGACGGGCTATATTTGTTTGGGGAGACTGCGCCTAAACGTTGCAAAAATGAAATTGCAAACATCTATCGAAACACTTGAGAAATTGCAGCTGACTACTCTTACGGGGGACAGCGTGTATATATTTCAGAGTGTACCAAATGCGCGTGATAGTATAGGTGCTCCAACTATTCGTACGTCAAATCTCTCAGTTTTTCAATCACCGGAAAGCGTTTCCTCTATCAGTCGCATGTTTCGCGCTGAAAAGTAATTTTCTTCTCAGTCCTTTTTGATTGCCAAGTTTGTCTAGAACACTTGTGTAGTGTTCGCTTGTTGTTATTTCACTGTTTGCGAGGTAATCAGCAAGAAGAACCCCATTTTACGTGCCAGAAGTCTTGTCACGAGCTTTCCTGTAAGTAAAACTGACATTTCATACAAATCAGGTAAATTAGTTTCGGCAGCTGCTCGTGACCTGCTTTCAAGAATACGCCAACGATCTATCATGAAACTTTCTCTTAGTTAATAAAACCCTTCTTATAGTTCAGTGTCATAATTCTTACACGTTTAATTGGCGGTTGTCGGATACGACATACGTCACTTTCTCGATGTTTTTCATGTGTGGTTGCAATTATGGATAATTACGTTACAGCATCTTCAACTTTGAAATAATTTTCGATGGTGGGAACCAGCCCTAAACAAAGAATTTTATGTCTGGTGGTATTCTATTTCATTCACTAGAACGAAACATCTGCAACGTAATAATTGCATGAAACTATATACACGAGAATACTCTGCAGATGACGCCTTGTGCTACTGTTTGCTGTGCCAACCTCTTCATCGCAGAATAGCACTTTCATCCAGTATCCTCAATTATTCTTCTCCTACAACTTTTACCTTCTGGGACTCACTCTTGTATCATAGAAGATACTCCCAGATGTCTTAACACGTGTATTAGTCCTTTTAACTGCGCCTAACTGAAAAGGCAAGCTGCACGACGGACGTGCGTGGCTGGTAGTGTGCTTCTGGTTCGCGCTGCCAGATACCACCAGTCATTAGCAGACAATGTAGCTTTTGGGTCGTCTTTACAGCTATGTACGTAGCTCTAATCGAATTCTCCGATGCGCATTGTGTATTGGGTAGCGAAAAGCACTTCTTACAAATAACTTGCCTCGTCAGCTCCTGTTCCACCCGCGAACGAAGAAGGAGATGATGATTGCATGCTTCTGTAAGCTCTTAATTCGTATTTTATGAACCTCACGCCATATTCAGGATGGAAGCACTTGAATCGGTCATTATTCAGTCCCGAATATTTGTCCTTTACAGGAAAATCAGAGAAGTTCGAACTCATGCAGATGATTATCGATAGTGTTTGTTCCCGCGCTTCATTCACAAACGGAACATGAAAGGTGTATGGGAGAGAGGGAGCAGGCGAATATGATAGTGTCCGAAATACCATCAATCACATACCCTGAAGTGGCTTTAGTAAATCACGAAGACGTTCAGAGTTGTTCATTTTAGCAGATGTTGTGCACCACTGCAAAAAATGGTAGCTACATTTGAAATCCGTTAGAGGTTAGCTACTAGATCCACTTACAGGGAGAACTGCTGTATCTGGCATGAGACGTTGTTTTCTTACACATTTCCGTACCTGCCCTAAAAGAAAAATAATGAGTAGCCGAAATTAGGTTAGTGATAAAGTTAACGTGAAAACTGGGGGAACAGGAAGTAGACGAAGTGAAAGAATTCTACTTTGTTAGAAGCAGAATAGTGCTTGACGAACGAAGGAAGGTAAAGTGGAAAGAGTGACACAGATCAAGAGAGCATGCCTAGCCAAAAGAAAAGTGCTAATATCAAACATTGGCCTTAATTTGAGGATGAAATTTATGAGAATGTACTTTTCGGATACGGAATCTTACGGAAGTGAATCATGGACTTGAGGAAGACGGAAAAGATGAGAAGAGAATCGAAGCGTTTGAGATGTGGCGCTATAGAAGGATGTTGAAATTCAAGTGAACTGATGAGGTAAGAATCGGCGAGGAAAGGGACATGTGGAAAATATTGAGAAGAAGGAAGTAAGGGATGACAGAACCTGGCTTAAGACATAATGTAATAACATCCACTGTAGTAGAGGGAACCGTAGAGGGTAAAAACTGCAGCGGAACAGATTGGAATACATCCAGAGAATAACGAAGGACGTTCAGTGCAAGTGCTACTATTAGATGAAGAGGTTGGCACAAGAGAGAAATTCGTGGCGGGCCGCATCGAAGCAGTCATAGAACTGATGAAACACACACGCACACACACACACACACACACACACACACACACACACACACACACACACACAAAGTGTGCCAGGGGGAGTTGGGACATAGAGATGGGACCGTCGAAGGGGTGTGGAAACAGTTTGCTGCAAACGTGAATGAACTTTCAGTTCTCTTTACCTGAATTCTGCCTAACTCTTCCCATCACGTTTGTGTCCTAGCAGCCCAGATTTTCTAATTTTTTCAGCCCGGTGGCTGTTTCTCTTCAGTTAGTTTCTTGCTGTCTAATATTTCTTGCTCCACTTCGCTGCACAAAAAGTGACTCCGTCTAGATTAGCTGTATTTTTTTTAAAAAACGAGCAGAAACCTAATGAGAACGCACGCAGATAAAATAACTGTTTACGCTGAAGTACGAGTTGTGATTGGAAAGTTTTAAGAATGGGCTTCTAATTGTACAATGGTGGTACTTACATGCTACTATGATGCATCTCCTTCAAGATAGTCCCTTTCTGACTGAACTCACCGACTCCATCGGTGTTTTCACTTTTGGAAATATTCTTCGAAATTTTTTTTCCTAAGTGCGTTAAGGAAGCTCTCCGTATTTGCCTGAATGTCTTCAATCCTGTCAAATCGCTTCCCTTTCAGTGAAAATTTCAGTTCAGGAGACAGGTAGAAGTCTGCAGGGGCCAAATCAGGGGAATATGGTGGTTGTGGAAGCGCAGGAATTTTGAATTTGGTCAAAAATTCAACGATGGAGAAAGCACGATGAGCCGGAGCATTGTCATGGTGTAGCACCGAATTCCTGTCTTTCCACAATGCAGGCCTTTTCTCCGCACCTTTTCGCGCAAACGCCCAAGGACACATTTGTAGTATTCCTGGTTCATTGTCTGTCCTCCAGGGGTAAATTCATGATGCACAATACCAGTAGAATCGAAAAAAATCACCAACATTGTCTTTACCTTCGACTGACTTTGCCGTGCTTTTTTCGGTCGTGGTGAACCTGGAGTCGTCCACTGCGAAGACGGCACTTTGGTTTAAAAAAATGGTTCAAATGGCTCCGAGCACTATGGGACTTAAATCTAACTAACCTAAGGACATCACAAACATCCATGCCCGAGGCAAGATTCGAACCTGCGACCGTAGCAGGAGCACGGTTCCGGAGTGAAGCGCCTAGAACCGCTCGGCTACCACGGTCCGCTTTGGTTTCAGGATCATATCCATACACCCACGATTCGTCACCTGTAATTACCCTATTTAACAAATCTGGGTCATTTTTAGTCCGATTAATCAGTTCTTGGCACACTTCAAGTCGGTATTGTCTCCGGACACTTGACAACACTTTTGGAATGAATTTTGCGGACACTCGACGCATGTTGTGATCTTCAGTTAAAATTGACTGAACTGCATAGGAACTTAAATTAGGTTCATCAGCCATCTCCCTAACTGTAAGTCTACGATCGGCGTGCACTAAGTCGCGAACTTCCACAGCATTTTCATTCGTTTCTGAGGTGGTAGGAGGGCTGGACCGTGATTCATTCTCAAATGATTCGTGGCCATTTTAAAATCTGTTTAATCAGGCAAAAACATTTGACTGACTCATACAATTATCTCCAAAAGCTGTTTTTAATAGTTCGTAAGTCTCAGAAGCTGATTTCTCGGTTTTAAAACAAAATTTCACACAAATTCGTTGCTCCGTTTTTACGTCCATTTTCACGCAGGTAGAGTCCGGCAGCAAGCCCTAACAGACCTGCACTTAACTAGCTGCCCCAACGAATTGAATAAAGGAAACGCAGTTTCCTGTCAGAGGGCGTTCAAGGGCAAGGCAATGACTCACTCCCCACCCTCCGTGTACCTGCCCGCCAAACCAGTAAGTAGTAGCGGAGCCATTCTTAAAACTTTCCAATCACGCCTCGTATGCAGCATCTCCCTGTCCTTCACAGCGATCACTTAAGATGTTGTTAACCCCTGTCCACCCTACCAGACCTGGTAATAACACTCCAACAGTACTAGCGCAATCTGGCGGCCGTGATACGTGTCTCTCAGAATTGGACCTGTAATCATTTACATGCTCATTGATGGCAGTGTAGACTGTGCAAGAGAAAAACCATTAGCTAGAACCGCATTTCCAGTGCTTGCATGACGAACCAGAATCAGTATTGGGGATTAGATGTACGAAAACCGCTGCATGCGCCACTTTCCAGTAAACGTCGCGAAGTGTCGGGCGCGCAGTAATGCTGTCATGTGCTCAGTGCCTGTTATGTAGCAGATTTCTGGTTCTGCGGCTCGCGGCAGAAACTGCAGTGTTCCGGCGCCCGCACGAGTCCTTTGAACTGCGTCGGTAATGTGCTATTCCGGCACTGCCTTAGCTGCCGCCGGTGTATTTATAACCAGGCGACATTCGCGTACTTCCCGAGTCCCGGCGTGCGCCGCCGCCTTGCATTCAAGGTCGCGACGGCGTCGGCTCCATCACGCTAAACATCCTCACCACATATCCTCTCCTCCCTGGAGGCGCTTCCCACGGAGAGAACCCCTGCCATGCTGTAGGTGAGGGTCCGGTAATACCGGACACGTAAGATTTTTGAAGGATGTAATGGGACATTCTTCACGCTAACTAATACTATGATAGTTACCTAATAGCATTATTTCAGATCCCTAAGAATATGTATTCATAGACTTATTAATATTTTCCATCGTTTTTCAGTTTGGTCGTTTAAATTTTAGGAATGTATCGGACATGAAATGTGTTGAAGCCTCTTATTTGTTACGGAAAGTTTTAATAGGATACAAACGGTTCTACGAATGAAACTAAAATACGTTCATCTTATTTTCTTAGTGCTAACTTTCCACGCAGAAAGTTGGCTCAAATAAGCAAAAAATCGTAATAACTTTACTTTAATACGGTTTTAAACAAAATAAGCCTAAATCAGAATATTAGCTTAATCTATAGCGAAACATTTGTCACACGTATAGAATTGACTGTTCAGCTCTAAAGAGGCGTAATTCTCTTACGCCCAACCGTCTTATACGCCTCAGATCTGCCGGCCAGTTTGGCCGAGCGGTTCTGGGCGCTTCAGTCTGGAACCGCGCGGTCGCAAGTTCGAATCCTGCCTCGAGCATGGATGTGTGTGATGTCCTTAGGTTAGTTAGGTTTAAGCAGTTCTAAGTTCTATGGGACTGATGACCTCAGATGTTAAGTCTGATAGTGCTCGGAGCCATTTGAATCATTTGCCTCAGATCTAGTCTATTTCGAAGGTTTCATCGCTCATAAGATATTCTTCCATGCTCATCATTCATTGTTCTCGAAAGAACACGCTATTTCCTAAAGCAAGCTTCACAACGAACTCGTTTTCTTCCCGAAAACTTTACCGTAATGTATTTCTTGGAACCGAATATTACTCACTCGCTACCCTGACTGCATTTAAAGAAGTCTGACTTTCTCTACATCTTCCTTCGTCTTATTTTCATCCCGTTTATGTCACGTTATCTTCATCATCACTTAGCATAAAAACTTAAATTTTACGTTTTTTTTCTTTGATGTCTGTTTTCTCCGGGACGACCCGAAATTGCTTTGTCCGATACAGCCTGTACCCTCCGCTGTCGTATTTTAACATTTTCATCTTTATTAGACTGAATTTTCTCCTGTTAATAAATTAGAAAGAGCGATCTTTGTTTTACTTGGTAAAAATGTGCAAATTTGCGTTTTACTCTATACTGCGAATTATTAAGAAATACCTGTTAAGAATGAACACTCATCTGCGAGCGCTACGTTACGACACGGTCGTGTGCACAAGGTGCCTTTTAATTGTAAATATTTCATTCTGACAAACTTTTGTGTCATGTCCTATATCTTTTCCACGATAATAACATAGCATGAACGTCTGACTCGCAATGAACACGCTTTGTAATAAAAAAATTTTTGATGGTGTGTAAATGTAGAATTTCCGGTTTTTGTAATGTCAAACACAAAATTTTTCCAGATACTACGTCCCAAATAATAGAAGATATATTCCATTATTCCGTGTATATGCAGTGTGTGGCAGATCAGAAGATGACAGTTACATCTGTCGTATTTGGTTGTGAACAATAAAGACGAATTATGCGACGTTGGCTACTCAAAGTCTTTTATCATTCTTATTACTTGGGCTAGACAATGTTATAGCCTACAATATAAAAAAATAGAGAAGATTGGATTTAACCTCCCGCCGACATCGAGGTCATTAGAGACGGAGCTTAAGTTCTGATTGTATCAAGGATGGAGAAGGAATTCGACCGTGTCGTTTCAAACGAACCATCCCAGCATTTCCTTGGAGCAGTTTTGGGAAGTCACGGAAAACCTAAATCTGGCTGGCCGTGTGTGGATTTTAAGCGTCGTCCTCCCGAATGCGAATCCAGTGTGCTAACCACTGCGCCACCTCGCTCGGTGCCTACAATGTAGATATCAGTTGCATATAAAGATACAATAAAAATATGGTATTACTTTATTTCAAACCAAACACATACTACAAAGTTAAGTTAGTGAGCTGAAAGATAACTTACTTGTTGCGACTCTTCCGATTCAAAATCTCATGAAGTGGACTTGTTCCTCCATACTTCACACAGCAGGACCGCGATAGGTGCTTCCACTGACGCTACATTTCAGATACACCTCTTGTCCGATACAATTCGCTGTCCGATACTATCCGAACTTCCTGAACTGTGAGGGAAAGTCAACAAGTACAATGAGGTGTTATAAAATTCATTCGTTGCGACTCACCTTTGAAGTCGTTCTCCCCCCCCCCCCCCCCTCCCTCCACCCACCCTGACAAGTATTATTTAACAAATTATTTTACCTACTCCAGATTATTATATTCAGATACGCATTTGTTAAGTTAATGGCGACGAAAGCATCTATACCTCATTGCGCAGACGTGAAATTTGCTATCTCAGTTGACTGTGATTCTTCCTGACGTTCAGCTCGAGTGTAGTGTAATACACGTTCAACGTTGTACTTTCGCTATCAGGATGCATCTTCCAGAGTGCAGCACTAAGTGATTAATATTGTTTCCTACGCACAGGGTGAGGATATGTAGATCTGCAAGTCACCTTAGGGGCCTCCTCCCCCCTCCCTACCGTTCTGTTTCAGTTGTGAACGATGCGCGCGAAGAACGTCTGTTTACAAGCATCAGTACGAGCGCAGAGCTCTCTAATTTTACTTTGGCGTTATTTTCGTGCGTTATACACAGGGGGAGGTAGTATGTTGGGGGCTGTACGGGCTGGCTATCTTTGACTTTATCCTAAGAATAGGATTTGAAAGTCAGTGGCCGGAAATGAATTTTGTAAAGCAGTAGGACGCAATTAAAAAAAAAATTGCCTTTTGTAATCAGAAGATTTCTGAACATTGTTAAGTACAAAACGTGTTCCTCGACTATCACAGTGCGCTAGTAGCTGAGCGCGTGGCGTATAAATCTTATTGAAATGAAGTACTATGCTTCTTGACAGAGCGTGGGGGAATTATGCGGGAGACCCGCACCGCCGTACTAGGGAAGGTCCTAATGGAGGTGGTTTGCCGTTGCCTTCCTCCGACCGTAATGGGGATGAATCATGATGATGATGAAGGCGTCACAACACACTCAGTCATCTCTGAGCAAGTGAAAATCCCTGACCCCGCCGGGAATCGAACCGTACTCGGGAAGCGAGAACGCTACCGCCAGAGCACGAGCTGCGGACGATAAATCTTATACTCGCAAAGTTCTGTTCTCCCGTCTAGAAACTTTTATTTAAATTCCCTATTTATTATCCATTGCAAATGTTAATTAAAAATTGTTGAATAATAATTTTTTAACTAGAAATGTCATCTTATTTTTAATTAACAAACACAGTAAAAGGAATTAAATTTTGATACGAGTATGCGAAATGCGTTCTTGTTACATGAAAAATTACATGCATACTGTTCAGTGTCTAGAAATAAAAATAAGATCTCTTTTCTGTTTGATGTTTTTATTTTATATACTTGCATTTTCGTGAGATTGGTAATTGAAAATACTAAGATATAAACATTTATTTTTGATAATAGATACAGAATTTTAGTGAAATAATATTGCGACCAACAAAAATCGGACCAAGGCTGTGGAAGTACAATACTTAACATTACGCGACCAGTTACCAGTGTATCCTGATGATCCATGAAATTGTTTTGGGCTTCCTAAAGGGCAACAAGCTATATAAAAGAAATTATCAAAGTCGAACTTCTACATCTACATCTACATTTATACTCCGCAAGCCACCCAACGGTGTGTGGCGGAGGGCACCTTACGTGCCACTGTCATTACCTCCCCTTCCTGTTCCAGTCGCATATGGTTCGCGGGAAGAACGACTGTCTGAAAGCCTCCGTGCGCGCTCTAATCTCTCTAATTTTACATTCGTGATCTCCTCGGGAGGTATAAGTAGGGGGAAGCAATATATTCGATACCTCATCAGAAACGCACCCTCTCGAAACCTGGCGAGCGCCTCTCTTGCTGAGTCTGCCACTTGAGTTTGTTAAACATCTCCGTAACGCTATCACGGTTACCAAATAACCCTGTGACGAAACGCGCCGCTCTTCTTTGGATCCTCTCTATCTCCTCCGTCAACCCGATCTGGTACGGATCCCACACTGATGAGCAATACTCAAGTATAGGTCGAACGAGTGTTTTGTAAGCCACCTCCTTTGTTGATCGACTACACTTTCTAAGGACTCTCCCAATGAATCAACCTGGTACCCGCCTTACCAACAATTAATTTTATATGATCATTCCACTTCAAATCGTTCCGCACGCATACTCCCAGATATTTTACAGAAGTAACTGCTACCAGTGTTTGTTCCGCTATCATATAATCATACAATAAAGGATCCTTCTTTCTATGTATTCGCAATACATTACATTTGTCTATGTTAAGGGTCAGTTGCCACTCCCTGCACCAAGTGCCTATCCGCTGCAGATCTTCCTGCATTTCGCTACAATTTTCTAATGCTGCAACTTCTCTATATACTACAGCATCATCCGCGAAAAGCCGCATGGGACTTCCGACTCTATCTACTAGGTCATTTATATATATTGTGAAAAGCAATGGTCCCATAACACTCCCCTGTGGCACGCTAGAGGTTACTTTAACGTCTGTAGACGTCTCTCCATTGATAACAACATGCTGTGTTCTGTTTGCTAAAAACTCTTCAATCCAGCCACACAGCTGGTCTGATATTCCGTAGGCTCTTACTTTGTTCATTTGAACCGATTCCGCCAAATGAAGTCACACATCTAAGAGAGAATAAAATTTCATATCGTGGTAAGCTCAATGAATGCGGACCGCGTGGTATTGATATAAAAATTCTAACAGGAGCGTAGGAAAATCTGGATAGAGAAGGATGATCTAAGAGAGCAACCAGGTGTGAGGCAACACGCAAACGTATGTGTCTGTCCACGAAGATAACAGCCATTGTGCTGTAGATGTTGAACATCTCTCGCATATCTCCGCGCACGTCGCTGTAAATCACAGTCTTTAGGGCCTTTGGTTACGACTGTTGAAATTGTATGCAGATTCGCGTCGCCAGGTTCCAGCTATCGTCACTCGAACTTGACGGTTAATGAAGCATAATGTTCTTTATGATCAATCCAGCCGTTATTTCATATGCGGCTATTAAATATGCCACGTCTCGCAGTCCGTCCATCAAAGTGCGGAAGAGGCAAGCTGTCTGTGTTCACTTTGTTTATGGTCACTGGCACCTGCTTTACGTGAGGACAAAATACCGACCCGGCTAGCGCTTCTGCACCTTCTAAAGGTGCTATCTCTGGCAACAGACCTAGCGGTTTAACGGATGTCGCTCTGCAAAAATTGGAATAGATAGCTCGAGATCGAAGCGATCAACGTTTCTCGTTAACTTTGCGCGCCACACACTATAAAGGAAAAATCACCTAAAATTAGACCAGTTCCGAAGTATTTCTACTACAAGGTAAAAGCATGTAAATTCTCAATTGAAACCAAAATGTAACTACCCCACAGTTTCATAAAATCAAAAATATTCATTACGGGTATCAATGGCGTTCCTCCTATGTGTGTTATACCTTGCAACCATCTGTATTTGAGTTTTTTTCATGAAACAGCTGCTCTAAAAGTTGAACTTGTCGTTCCGTGTCCCAACATCTGCGATAACCATGAACAGTACGTTATACGATAGTACTGTCATAGTCTACAAAAAGTGTAGTAACTAAGTAACCGTTCACTACTGATCAGAATACGACATGACGCTCTTTGTATCTGCTAACACTTGATCTTCTCTTTTCGTTCTTCCTTGCCTTTTCCTGTTTGTCAGCATTGTTATACGGATTTTGGCAACGTTAGTGACAGTCCTTGCTGATGCTCGCTCTCCCTGCCCCCCCCCCTTCTTCCGCTCCTCCCCCCCCCCCCCTTCCTCCCGACACCATCCAAGTACAGAATTTGTGTATCCCATCTGTCTGTGTCAAAAGCAAATCCCAAGTGTGAGAAGATTTTATAAATATTTGCGTAGCGTGTACCTGGGGCGAAACTTGCGTACCAGCCCGGTATTTACCTAGTTGCACGTGGGGAAAACACGTAAAAACCACACCCATGCTGATCGGCTAACTAGCAGTCGTCGTCAAACTGCAAGGCGGATTCAGCCTGGGGCAGGCTCGTCTTCCCAACCGGATGAAACGTTAAGTTTAAAATGGAAATCTTAGTGCAATATGTGTGTTGTAGGTTCCCGGTTAATTCTTCTTAGAATTTTCGGCCGCGACATTTTCGTGGTGATGCTTCTGTCCGACGGTCTGCTAGTAGCCGTATTGATCCCAGGGGGAAGTGCAAAGTACGTGGAAAAACCGACCCCACTTACGTAACCCTCACCCCTCCCCCGATGATACTGCATATAGCATTCCAGAATGTGCTGTACAACATTTCAGAGCAGCATGCTCATAAAGTGAGTTACCAGTGAAACCCATTACTGCATTTCGATGCTGGTAAGAGTTAGCACCGATTGCGTAGCCATATGTAAGGATAGACAGCCGGGTTACAGATATTTGTGTGCACAAGTTCACCCGCCAGGAAACCAGTAGCAAGCATTCAGGTACCGAAGCCAATGAAACAAACGCTCAGGAATGTAGTTTCCATATTATTAAGTTTCCATTCAAATAAATACATTCCTCTCATATTAAATATTTTATTAGTAAACGTGCTAAGAGGATGGTAAATCGGAATTGTGGAAACATTTCTCAGAAGTATGGGAAAAGCACGAAACAGAGAGAAATATCGACAGTCCGAAGCTTTGAGCTTATCAGTAAGGCAGGCCCCTGTAGCTTAGTTGGCAGAGCAATCTCTGAAAGGCGCAAACAATACCGGAGTCGTTCGAATTGCTAGCCATCTTCTGTGTGTTACAATGAGATATTTCAAATTTCCTCCAGATACTGTTTGTTTCCGAAACCAGTACACGAACTTCACCATGAGCAGCTTCCGTAATTTTGCTATATTTTGCGTTTTGTGTTATTTTTCGACAGGATAGCTATAGAATGAAATTTTCACTCTACAGCGGAGTGTGAGCTGATAATCTGCCAGGAAGTTTCAGGATAGCTACAATTACGTGTTTGTCATCAGAACATCGCCATATTTTCCCCTCTTTTATTAAGTTTGTAGCCATAGTACACTAGTGTCCAGAATTAAAGCAAAAAATCGCTGTTTCCCGTCCTGTGTCTAAGTCACGATATGCTCATGACAACTGTCAACAGATGTCCGTACGATCGTGGTCTGCACGGAAGATGGCATTGTGGTCAACGGACAACCACGGCAGCCATGACGTCAGGACACCCATCATACGGGTAGTATTTGTTGGGAGTCCCACATTCACAATCGCTTTGTACACAGACACAGACGTTGCAGTATGCCACAGAGAAGACACCTACCAGTGTCTCTGCAGTAGAGAGCCACAGGAAGAATGAAAGCATGACAGTCGCAAACTGATGTGGCCCGGTGGCTTAATGTGAAGCGTTCGGTTGTTTCACGGATGTGGCGACAGTTTCTAGAGACCGAAACAATATCCCAAAGAACAGGGCAGGGCCTATTACATGTGACATCAGAAAGAGAGGATCGTTATTTGGCTGTAAGGGCACGACTGTACCGCCTTAGTACTGCACGGCAGCTAGCATCTGACCTCGTAGTATCCACTGGACGTGTTGTATCGAGGCAAACGATGTCCAGAAGGTTTCGGCAGAGAGGCTCTTATTGTCGGAGACTTGCTGTGTGTGTACCTCTGACGCGTCTTCACAGCAGGGGAACGTCCAAAGCGGACTCGTCAATATGCCACCTGTACGATCGAACATCGGGCCATTGTTCTACTCACATATGAGTCCCGACTTGGTCTGGAGAGCGATTCTCGACAAATTCACCTCTGGAGAGAACCTGGAACACGGTCTCCGGACCCAACCATTGAGGAAAGAGACCGATAGCGAGTAGGATCCCTAATGGTGTGCTCTGGCATTATGCTGACCACTCGAACAGCTCTTCATGAAGTTGTACTGGAGAATCGGCAAGGTTCAATTGCTGTCAGGTATCGTGATGAGATCTTGAGACCTCATATCCGGTTGTTGCAAGGTGCACGTTAGGTTTTCTGTAGGGACCATTCCGGATTATATTTGAGCCCAGATAACGATTGTATTCTTAGTTCCACCGCTGTTGACGATCGCGTCACTCTAAAATTGATGTGACTCGACACGTGGCCCGCTGTTACTTGTTTGCTTGCCTGCGCAGTTATTGGAAAAATCCTCGATGTAAGCCGTGAAAGTGGGAAAGCGCAGCGCTATGTACGTGATGTCTTATGATCGCACGTGTTATCATTATTGGCAGAGCAGTCAATAGACATCTTCCAGCAGGAGAATAAACAATTGCACATCTTCACGCAGCGATCTTCACCTGACCTACCAGATATCACCACTGATCTGGCTCTAGAGAACCATTTGCAGAAAACATGACGTTTTTTGCCATTCAGTACTTCTATTATTTCAGGCCGTTTAAGATCACAGCTTTTGTAAAGTATGTGGATAGTCTTATTAACGCATCGCGTTAATTAAAAGTCTATTGTCATATTAAGACTGCATTAGGAACTGCAGTGAAACCATTCATAATCTCGATAAAGACACGAAGTATGAAGCGCTCCTTCTGTATGGTTATCCATCGCTATTATTAAAATTCGTTCGTGCTCAAAACTGCTCGGGAAAATATATTATAGCGGATATGATTTGACGGGAAGAAGAAACCTGTTTTCGAAGCAGAGCGTGGTGTTACAGATGCCCATATCGCTGCTCAGATGACTGCGCAAAAATTTAATATCACAAACGGAGGTAGTCGGGAAACTGTTTCGCATACAGGAAAAAGCAATATTGTACGTACCGTTTCTTCAGGTCTTTTGAGCAACATCGCGCTAAGGATATAAATCACGAATGATTTCGCCGCAGAATGGTTAGTGCCCTGTGATGAGTGGCATTCTTTGAACAAAGTGACATAACAACGACTTATTGGCAAGTTTGCAGTGTAGTATTTCATTTTCGATAGATTCGATAATTTGGTGGTGGACACAGGTTTGGCTGTCATAGAAGCGACGTTTTTGCATAATTTAAGATAATAAATCACGTTAAAGGCTGCGAAGCACGACAAAAATGTCAGAGCCGGAGCCTTGACAGTTGCAACGCTTAAGAGTTTATAGTCGATAAAGTATTGGCTGGACATTGCGTTAAACTGTACCACCACATTTAATTATAGACAATTATAAATAAAACCTATAATAGTTTCGTATTAAAGAAACAGTCGTTTCACTTCTCAGTCGTATTTTAGGTCACCGAAAGAACAAAAGACAACTGTTAAATTATGGAGTAGTAGTCTTCCTACAATCCGTCTTTATGCACGATACCAAGTGCTTAAGGGAAGCAACGATAGATGTCTAAGAAAGCAGGAACAACTCTTTTTTATAGTCAGCGACAGAGCCGTTTCCACTGTTTTCTGTGTGACATAGTACACTTCTATTGTCCTCAGTAGCGACATTGTTGTTTTCCAAAATCAAGTTCAGAATGTCTGCATTTTCTGTACATTGATTCCTTTCTTTTCGCGTGATCCCAGTTACTAAGCAAACGATCTGAACAATTTGATATTTTTTTCGTGTTGCCCTCGGAACGGAAATGGATAAGGAATGGTCATTTTGTTTTTGATGGTAAATGAAAGAACGCGTTCGCCATTAAGTTTCATATAATTTGCTGATCAGTTCGCGAACAACACTGTTGTTTATGAGGCGCTGACGTCATTTGAGTTTGAACAGTTGTTGGTTGGTTGGTTGATTTGGGGGAGAGGACCAAACAACAAGGTCATCAGTCCCATCGGATTAGGGAAGGATGGGGACGGAAGTCGGAAGTGCCCTTTCAAATAAACCATACCGACATTTGATGAAGCGATTGAGGAAAATCACGGAAAACGTAAATCAGGATGACCGGACGCGGGTTTGAACCATCGTCGTCCCGATTGCGAGTCCAATGTATGAACAACTATGACGTTAAGTATAAGCAGCAGTAAAGTAATTGTTGATTAGGTGACTGAGTGCTGACTTTAAATTAAAAGCTATATTGGGCTACACAAGGAAAAAAAATGTGTCGTTAGAGTAAAGAATCATCAATAACAAGTTAGTTCAAATGCATTGGCGTGTGAGAAAAGTAGTTCAAGGTGGAATGACTTGTAGACAGTACAATCGGAGTGGCAAAATGAAATAAACTGTCTTACACCTCATTTCCGGAATTTAATTTTCTCCCTGATGTGTGCATATTGAGTCTTTTTGTGTCCTCCCCATAACACTCTACATCAATTTAGGATATCGGACGGGGCGTTAACGTCATTAGTGCAGCTCTACAGATTTTCACGTTGTAGTCGTTCTTTGTTGTAGTCGTTAACGCTCCCATTGATCTTCTGTTGTGTCCCTTAACCCTGTTTCAGTCAATCATTTCCTAATGTTGCCTTTGAAACTCTCAGCAGCCTCTTGTTCCTTCAATTTATCCAGGTCCCAATGCCTTAATTTTCTACTTTCCTGCAATTTCTTCGGTTTTAATCTGCAGTTTACATTCAACAAATTATGGCCAGTGTCCATATCTACCCCCGAAAACGTTTGGCCACTTAAAATTTGGTTTCGAAATCTCTATCGTACTTTTGAGTCATTTGTTTAAAACTCTTCTACATACACAACCTTCTTTCATGATTTTCAGACCAAATATCAGGGTTGCTTACATTATTCTCTCTGTAGAATTCTACCAGGCGGCTTCCTCTTTTATTCCGTTCCCCCCTAGTCCATGTTTCCCTACTATTTTTCTTTGTCTTCCTTTACCTTCTATCGAATTCCAGTCGCCCACCTCGATTAATTTTTCGTCTCCCTTACCTACCTAAGTAATTTCTTTTGTCTCATCATATGTTCTTTCAACCTCTTCATCGCCTGCGGAGCCAGTTTGCATATAAACTTGTACTATTGCGATACGTCTATCTTGGCTACGATAAGGCATTCACTATGCTGTTAGTAGTAGCTTATGGCACAGACATTCCTATTTTCTTATTCATTATTAGACCTCTCCTGCGTTATCTGTTTGATGTGTGTTTATAATCCTCACCTGATCAATAGTCTTCTTTTTCCTGCCTGTGCACTTCACTAATTCCTACGGTAACTTCCATTTCTCTTTCTAAATTCCTTAACCTATCTACCTGATTAAGAGATCTATCATTCCACTCTCCGACCCGTGGAATGAATGAATGAACGAATGAAGGAAGGCAGAAAGAAAGAAAGAAAGAAATAGAGGAAGATTCGAGCTTAACGTTCCGTCGCAGCGCAATCATTAGAGAAGGCCGACCCATAGAATGCCAGTTTTGTTTTTCCTAATGACGACATTCTGTTGATTAGTCCGACCCCTCTTCCTCCTCCTCCTCCCCCCCCCCCCTTCCCCGGGAGCCGAATGGGTGTTTATCTCCAGAATATTTTAGCCAAGAGCATGCCTTCCATCATTTAACCATGTATTTAACCATGTATAACGGCCGGTCGTTGTGGCCGAGCTGATCTAGGCCCTTCAGCCTGGAACCACGCTGCTGCTACGGTCACAGGCTCAAATCCTGCCTCGGGCATGGATGTGTGTGATGTCCTTAGGTTAGTTAGGTTTAAGTAGTTCTAAGTTCTAGGGGACTGATGACCTCCAAAGTTAATTCCCATAGTGCTCAGAGCCATTTGAACCATTTTGAAAAATAACGCCTGAAGTTCCCCCTGCTTTCGGCCGTTCGCAGTACCAGCATAACAAGGCTGTGTTGGCTGAAGTTACAATGTCAGATCAGTCAGTCATTGAGACTGATACTCTACGCAATACCAGAAATCGATAGAGGTCACATCTACTTTCAGTTCTGCTTCAAGATGCACAGTGTTAATCATCGAAAGAAACGGTAGTGGGCTGATGCATGAAAATCATTTTCGTCATGCCGAGATAGCTAGAAACGAAAGTTGGCGCAAGGTGACTGTGCAGCCAATCTTACACAGACTGCATACAGCTTCTACCAGAGCGTTTAGCGACAGGTGGCTTGGGACCAGACTGGCTGGCTATCTTATCGCAGGGCCCAGCTCTGTAATTACACCACTGTTTGCTCGTTCGCATGGAACACGCTACACGCAGTTGCCTGGCCTTTAGCTCTAACCAAGCCGCTATTGCAAGCCCAAAAAAAAAAAAAAAAAAAAAAAAAAACCCTTGCTTCCACTACCAAGTTGATGGTTCCTTAGGGTGTGCCTTATCCACCGATCCTTTCTTTTAGTTAAACTGTCCCTTAAATTTCAGTTTTCCTAAATTATACTAAGTGCTTTTTCATAAGTTATCCGATATACGCTACAAATCTTCAGCATTTTTCTGTAAAAGCTTCAGTTATTCTGGTCTTGTCTCGACTGTTCGTCGTAGACATTTCATTTCCATACAAGATCGCTCTGCAGACAAATATGTTCAGAAAAGAATTCCTAACAAACTTACGTTCGATATTAACAGATTCCTCTTTTTCGGAAATACTTTCCCGCTAATGTCAGCCTTTTTACTTGGACCATCATCAGTTAGTTTACTACCCAATTAGGAAAACTTACCTGCTACTTTTTGTGTCTCATTTCTTAATTTAATTCTCTCGGCGTCCCCTGATTTAATTGGACCACATTCCATTACCCTTTTTTTCGTTTTTGGTGTTGATCTTATAACATCTTCTCAAAACATTATCCATTCCGTTCATCAGATCTTCCAACCGCTTTGCCATCACTAATAGAATTACAATGTAATCGGCAAACGTCAAAGGTTTCACTTCGTCCCATTAACTGCGACTGTCTATCCCAGTTAGTCCTTAGTTTCATTCACAGCTTGTGAAATATACGAACTGAACAACACAGAGGAAAGGCTACAATCTTGTCTCACTCACTTTCTAACTGCATGGCAGTTCTGTTTTTGGTTCCAGAACTAGCGATCTTCCCATGTTCAGTGTTGGCTGACTCCTGGAAGAGGGGATATCGTGGAGAAAAATCATGGGATTCTTTCCAAAATGCATATTTCACTCTGCACTGGAGTGTTTCCTATTTTGAAATTTCCAAGAAGGCTGAAATTGTGTGCTGGACCGTGACTCGAAACTGGATCCTTTGCCTGTCGCGGGCAGGATCTTTTACCAATTGAGCAGTCCAGCACCCGTATTGGCATCTTCACTGCTACTAGTACTCCTTCGTTGTGGTTAAGTAAATTTCCGCGATAGCCTCTCTACCAATAGTGTTAGTCCAGGAAGACGCTTAAGAGACGTTCTGTGAAGTTTGAATGTGGCTCAATCGGTAACAGAAGGCAAGATTCGGAGTTCGAACCCTGTCTCGCACTCTGTCAGGAAGTTAAAAAATAGCACAGTCCTCTGCAGGGGGAAAGATTCGTTCAAAAAATGGTTCAAATGGCTCTGAGCACTATGGGACTTAACATCTGTGGTCATCAGTCCCCTAGAACTTAGAACTACTTAAACCTAACCAACCTAAGGACATCACATTCATCCATGCCCGAGGCAGGATTCGAACCTGCGACCGTAGTGGTCACGTGGTTCCAGACTGAAGCGCCTAGAACCGCACGGCTACACCGGCGGCCAAAGATTCGTCATGGGTATTATGGCTGCGAACACTCTTTTGTATTCTAAGTCCCATATTAACAACTCGATTGTGTTGTCTCCTGTATGTTGGAAGAAGGGGTGATGGAAGCATGGATTCGGAAACAGAAAAGAATAAAAAGGGGAACACCAGTCACTGGTTACCGAATACCGTCCGTCATATGTCGCTGAAATGCGATAACACTTCAAGAAATTCTTTCGATTATTCCGCGAGTAAAGACAAGAAAAAGGTAAAATAGAGGGAGAGGAAAATAATTTATCTTGGGTAGAATGAGCTGTTGTGTTTCTGGGAAAAGTTTTTTTTATTGACATTTGCTGCATTCGACCCGCGATTGCTTTCATTCCGGCACACGGAATAAATGCCGGGTGAACATAAAACGAATTTGCTCTCAAAACTGCGTATTTCGATGTCTTAATTCGTTGGAGTGGCGAGTGGCGAAAAGCGTGGCGTTCATATCGGTGCATTACCCCATAAACTTAGTCACCGACGCTATAGTTTCGATTTTATGCACTAGGAGCGCTGCTTTCACATCACGTGACGAAGTGGCCCGCGAGCTCAAATAAATATGTGAACCAGGCCCGCAGGTCACCAAAGGTTGCCATGCCTGGTCGAGAAAAAACCGTTGGCATTGAAAACCGCTTCGAATCGTCTCGAGGTGGATACGTTAGGGACCTGTACGTTCACTGTTATACCATTGTTCATACTAAACAGTGGCAAGTCCAAATAACGATGATGGGAGATGGTGAGCGATTATGCACCCTTCACTCCCAAGTGGGCCACACTGTTTCACTAATGTCGAGATGTGGTTACTGTGGTGGCCATGGGAGATGTGACCATTCATCCTCCGGCTCAGAAAACCAATCCTGGACGATGCGAGCTGTATGAATAGGTTCCCTGTCTTCTTAGAACACAGCACCTCCGTTTTTGAAATAAGCAGTGAACCATGGGATGGATCTGAAGCCGCGCAGTTGAGAGGCGCCATGTCTCTGACTACGCAGCCCCTCCCGCCGGAGGTTCGAGTCCTCCCTCGGGCATGGGTGTGTGTGTTGTTCTTAGCATAAGGTAGTATAAGTTTAAGTAGTGTGTAAGTCTAGGGACCGATGACCTCAGCAGTTTGGTTCCTTAGAAATTCACACACATTTGAACATTTGATGGATCTGACGAATCAAAGTTGTCTTATAATCGGTGGTAGCAATGCGACTTTGGAGAGTGACCATGGAGCGATGGAGGACCACGATTGGCTTCCCAAATTATCACCGAACCCCGCCGTGTTTCACTCTTGGGACGTAAACTCACCCAGAAGAGTGAAACGGTAAGAAACAAAGACTCATCCGACCAAATGACTTTCTTCCATTGCGTACGTACATACGTTCGAGTATATAGATATACCTTCGGCCACAACATTAAGGTGGGTTGGGGGATGTAGATGTAAATGTAGATGTTGGGGCCTAAGAGCCGCCTGCATGCTGCACCAGAGTGCCAGCACTCACGGGGTGGGCGAGCGTCCAAAATCCGCACGAGGCAGCGACGCGTGTACGCCGGTTTGCACGTGGCCGTGCAGCGTGCGAGCGCCCGTACCTTATTGATCGGCGGCCGCCGCACACGTGCACGTGGGGGGCGCGCTGTCGCCGGGCCCAAGCCATTGTCGCGCGCTCACTCCCCGCCGCGCACGTTTCTCTTTGAGCGACTCAAATGCCGTAGTTGAATGCGGACGTCTCGCCTCCCTAGAACGCACAGATCTCATCGTATTGTAACACGTCTGTTGTATCCTCGTCGCTGACAGCTGAGCGTATCATCTCGAGATCGGAATATTTCCAGTTGACGTTCATGTGCATCTATTCTGCAGTTCACGCTTAAGTGCCTGGCAGAGGTTCTTCGAACCACCTTCACACTATTTCTCTACCGTTCCACTCTGGAACATTGCGACGGACAAATGAACACTGAAACCTTTCTGTACGAGCTCTGATTTCTATAATTTTATTATCACGATCATTTCTCCCTATGTAGGTTGGCGACAATAAAATATTTTCTCGTTCGGAGGAGAAAACCGGTGACTGAATTTCGGGAAAAGATGTCGCCGCAACGAAAAACGCCTTTGTTTACACTTTTGAAACCACATACACAATAAAAAATACACATGAGTTACCAACACTCATCAAAGATGTAAAAATCCCCGGAGAATCTACATTTGCCTCATTTGACATTATCAACCTGTTCACAAATATAACTGTTAAAGAGACAATTGAAATTATTAGAAACAACCTCATCACACACAAAAGACTAACCATACCAGAGATTACAGACTTAGTAGATCTACTTGAACTAGTACTGTCCCACAACTACTTTTCATTTAATAATAAAATCTATCAACAGAGAGAAGGCTTAGCTATGGGTAACTGCATGTCAAATTTCCTGGCTGACATTTTCATCAACCGCTTAGAGAATAAGTTCTTCAAAGGAGAAAATAAACTTGTTCAAAAAATTGTGTATTACAAGAGATATGTAGATGACACACTACTCTTATTGGATGGCACTAAAGATGAACTTGAAGAACTCCTCACATCATTCAACTCACTCCACAATAAAATAAAGTTCACAATAGAATATGAAACAAATCAATCCATAAATTTCTTAGACCTCAAAATTGTGAATGAACAACAAGAACATAACTTGTACATTTACCGAAAACCAACCTACACTGAGCTGACCGCGGTGGTCTCGCGGTTATAGGCGCGCAGTCCGGAACCGTGCGACTGCTACGGTCGCAGGTTCGAATCCTGCCTTGGGCTTGGATGTGTGTGCTGTCCTTAGGTTAGTTAGGTTTAAGTAGTTCTAAGTTCTAGGGGACTGATGACCACAGCAGTTGAGTCCCATAGTGTTCAGAGCCAACCTACACTGACATCACAATACATGAATCTTCATACCACCCGAACACACATAAGTATGCTGCATTTAGATCAATGTTGAACAGGGCACATACATTACCTTTAAAATACAAAGCACTAACACAAGAAACAGATACTATCAAAACAATTGCAGTAAATAATGGTTACTCTGTAAAATCAATTGATAAACTATCTAGAAAAATTCAGGCCAACATCACTCACAAAAACACTGAAAAGGAAACTACCGACACAAAACAAATCTTCACAAGCATTCCATACTTAGGCAGAGTATCACAAAAAATAGCTAACTTATTAAAAAAAATATTAAAATATCTTTGTCACAAACAGCAAACTTGGATACCACTTACCTCACACAGTGAACACAAACAAGCCAATAACACAACACAGTGGAATATATAAATTACAATGTAACAGTTGCCCTGCATTTTACATAGGAAAAACTGGAAGAACCTTTCACACACGGTATAAAGAACACACCGACGCCTTTCGACTAAACCATTTTGAAAAACCTACAATAGCTGACCACATGTATATTAATAAACACAGACTTGACGACATCCACAACAGCCTAACTGTACTTCACACAGAACCCAACAGTAAAAAACGTAATCTACTGGAACAGTTAGAAATAATGCTACACAAAAAAATCTTCGGATAACTTGTTGAATGAACAAACAGAGTTTAACAGCCACAATTTTTTCTACACCCTTAAAAGTTTATTTTTTACTGAGGAATCAAATCTATAATAGTACAAACAGCTGACAACCTACAAGTAATGGTGCCAAATAATTCTTTTAATAATACCTGTGTACTAGTAATACTATATCATATCATCTTCTGTGAAACAAGAAAATCGATTATAGTTAGAAGTAGAACATCTGTATGAACGAGAATCTTTGACATGTTTTCGTTCTGCTACTACAATGTGCAAAAAAGTGTGTGACTATGTATATATCCCAGTATGTACTGCAAAATTAAAGATGTGTATTGTGTATACCAACTGCACAACAGAAGCAGACATCATACAATGTTAAACTGTAAGTTAGTTTCATATTATTAACGCTGTTAAACTTATATCTACAATATACCATGTTGTAACACAAAAATATAATATCAACAGGCAAAAAAATTAAAAAACCTGATGTAAATCACTAAAAAGCACCTGAAGATGAGCCTCCAGGGCTCGAAATGCATAGTGCAGTAAATAAACGCAACTTGTGACTGAAGGCGGTTTTATAATAATTTGTCAGTTGCTGCTTGCCTTATTTCCTCCATATCTTTGCAGATGGACTGCTGGGTATGCAGTTGCAAAATCTTGCATATGGAGAAGTTACTTTTCTTGTTACAGCGACTTTATTTACCTCTGTTTACCGCACACATTGTTTCTGAATATCAAACTGCCTTTGCCAGTGTTCCAGTACAAATTAACAACACCTAATCCAGCATCACTACGTGATTCAGTTACATGTTCATAATTTTTTAAGCCATCAGTCGTTTGACTGGTTTGATGTTGTCCTTCGTCTCTTCCTATCATGTACAAATCTTTTAATACTTACATATCTATAACACCCTCCATCCTCTAAAATATGTTTTGCATATTTTAATCTGGTCTGCCGTTGAAAAGATCAGCTCTTACCTTGGAGTTCAGTCACCGATATTATTTATCCTGAAAGAACGAAGCTTAAGACAGATTTTCATCGATGTTGAGATACTGCAAATGTAACTGTTGAGTGCGCCTGATATTGTAAATGTAAATACCAGAGAATCTTCAGCCAGAACACTATGAGTGCAAACTAATATACTAATCTGCCTCTGTGTGAAACTGCTCTTTTGGACAGAGAATTCAAAGAACCCTAGATGAGTACCCTACAAAATATAGGAATTTGGTCATTACTTCGACAAAAACAAAAATTAACCGATGTGATGAAGCCTTACGTGTGCGGGAGAACAAATTTCTTCTGGTAACTGGCCCGTCAGGAAAACAAAAGAACAAAAAAATTCCCAATTATCCGACGAGATTTTTTAAGATGCGGGATGAATGCCGTCACGTAGTATTAAAGTAATTTCCCCCAAACGTACTTCGTTCGTGCAAGCCCGCGATGTCTATTTTTATCGCTGGGTAAAGAATTTGATCAAATGCTTTCAAAACTGCGCTTATGTAGCAGAGAGAAAAAAAGGAATTACATCCCGAGGAGGCTGCATCAAAATATATGCCGTTGTGCATTACCAGCTATCCTCGCCAATATTTGGCGACATGATGCGCTACGCGTGGTTGACTGGCAAACTATGGTGGAGGGCGAACCTTTCATGAATGTAAACCAAGTCTGTTTTTCTGTAGAAAGTTTAAAACACCCACTTAATTCTAAAATTGCGACGTTTATAACTTGTGCAAGATGCTGAAAAACTACTGCTTCCTCTCAGTACAACGATAAACCAGTCCAAAGCTCCAAATTTTACTATTTTTTTATTCATTCATTCACTAGTTTCGAGCCGGGACCCATATTCAAATCATCCTACTGGGCAGAAAACGAAATTTACGCTCCTGTACAATATAGGTACTATCAAATTTTTAAGCATATGCCAAAAATATAGAACATGTAGTTTCAAGACGTACGTAATATAGTCAAAAATGGTATTTCCGAAATTGTAAAAACCATGTCAAAAACGTGCAAACCAACAGTTACAGCATATACGGTTAACTGGCAGCTATTCCTTCCGCAGCCGTAAAGAAACATCGCAAAGGGGGTGCCATATCAGTATACAGGAAACCTTTTGTATTTATTGAAATGTCTCCAACTATCAAGAATACAAAAATTAACACAATAACCATACAAGTCGACAATAAAATTAATACTTTTAAAATCTTTACCAAAAACAGTGAAATACTTAAAATGACTGAATAGTAAAACACAGCAGTGTCAGAAACCGCGTGTATTACAAAGTTGTATGCCATGATGGCCGAAAAGATCATGAAAAGTGAACAATCCCTTTCTTTATTTCCAATCTCAAATTTTCCTTTGCCTGTCCTTTTCATGTTTTTATGAAAATGCCATAAATAGAATGTACTGAAAATTATTTCTGTTTATTTGCAGTGCAAATAACGTACAAATGTAAAACGAAACAAATATAAAAAAAAATGTTTTCGCATAGAGAGTAGACGTTACGACTCTCGTATTACTGTCTTCTACTCTTTCCGATCCGCCAGTCGCCGCCCGGAAACTGCGCTAACGTACGAGTAAATGACTCATACCTCGCGTACCGGTGCCATTTTTTTTTTCCTCTAAACGCTTCGCTATTTGGAGCTCCCACTTAAGTCACTTTCATTTCTGGCCAAGCCCTACATATACCAACAATTAGAATGAAAATGATGTTGACGAGTAGGTGCCGGTCCCCTTGCAGTGCTACCTGTGTGAAAAGTGGTTCAAATGGCTCTGAGCACTATGTGACCTAACATCTGAGGTCATCAGTCCCCTAGAACTTAGAACTACTTAAACCTAACTAACCCAAGGACTTCACACACATCCATGCCCGAGGCAGGATTCGAACCTGCGACCGTAGCTGTCGCGCGGTTCCAGACTGAAGCGCCTAGAACCGCTCGGCCACTCTGGCCGGCTACTACCCGAGTGAAGTCGGTGCCACTTGCTAGTTAGTGTCTATACGTTATCTCCCGTCCGCCCTCGTAACACGCACAAAATCACTCATCAAATTACAGTAAAAATTTATTCGTATGGTAATATCATTGCTAGCCTCAGAAATGATGATGATTGGTTTGTAGGTCCCTCAACTGCCCGGTCATCAGCGCCCCTGCATATTTCCAATCTATAGACAGTCCAATCTAGCCACTTTCATGAATGATGATGGAATGATAAGGACAACACAAAAACCCATTCCCCGAGCAGAGAAAATCCCCAACCCGGCCGCGAATCGAACCTGGGACCCCATGATCCAGAGGTAGCACCGCTAGCCACTAGACCACTGGCCTCAGAGACTTGTTAACCTCTAATTGATGTGTTCACTAGTTTTCAACGTTTGGAACGCAGCACTACTGCCACTCGTCCTACTTTGAGCTCCACAAGCCGTCTTTGGCATGTGGCACGACCTCTTCAGTATGGTGGACGAGTTTCTCAGGCATGCAGAAAAAATTCCATAATTATACCCTGCCTTCGAACTGTCTGCGACTAATAGGCACTACCCCTTCTGCACTTCTGGCAGTGGATGCTATAGCTTTTCCAAAGCAGACATGCGGCCTGTGGACACAGTTTCGCTTCAGTTTCAGACAGCACTTGTAACTTGGCGACGCAGTCGATGGTTATAACACGCTTAAGTGTCCACCTGCTCTGACACTGGCTGGCGTGGACACAACACTTGTATATGCCGCTGACGCCCCACTTACTCAAGTGAGCGGCGGAGTGGTTCGCAGTAGTTCGACTTCCGCGGAAAAGATACAGCGGCTGTCGTAGGGGATGCGGTAAGAGGAACGTGTGTGTCACGATTACATTGTTACTAGTCGTTTGCCGAAGGTACCCATTTGCAACAGCTCCCAGTTTCTTAAAAACGGTCAACACAGCTTCCAACATTATACGAATAGCATTCGGCTAATCTTGCGCTTGGACACGTCGTTTCCACTGAATGCGCAAGTCTTTGACTTTTACATAAAAATCATACTGTCAATTAAATATAGAATTGATGTTGCTGTAGTGTAATACGATCTACAAACCAGTAGCTGTCATCTTAGTAATAATAGATGCTGCAGGAACTCCATTTCAAAGTGATGACACTGCTATGGCGAAAAGTACACATGTTTTTGTAAGGATTTATTTATGTTAGAATTTCTTGCTGGCATATTTACATATTAGTTGAAATTGGGATACAAATAACAGAATGTGGTTCAAATGGTTCAAATGGCTCTGAGCACTATGCGACTTAATTTCTGAGGTCATCAGTCTCCTAGAACTTAGAACTAATTAAACCTAACTAACCTAAGGACATCACACACATCCATGCCCGAGGCAGGATTCGAACCTGCGACCGGAGCGGTCGCTCGGCTCCAGACTGTAGCGCCTAGAACCGCACGGCCAATCCGGCCGGCTAACAGAATGTGACGTAAGTTACAAGGTGCTACAATAAGAAAAACCATTGCAGCTGGAATCTGACACCAGCACTTTCTGCGTGGGATGTAGGCACTCTTACACCTTTTTATCCTATTATTCCTTAGAACTACTAATATCTTCATGTTTAAGGAATTTGATTTGGTATTTGAACGGCAAATTCCAACCCGAATAAGTCGATTGTGCTAATCGCTTTCAATATGTAAGCTAGGGTCGATGGCGTCGCTTTTATTTGTTACTCTCTTTTCCCCTTTTCGCCCCAGACTCACCACTGAAATTATCCTTGTAACCGATGAAATTTGTTGACACTTGTCAGGTGAATTCTGTCATCGTCATACTGACTTGCTCTGCAGAAATTTCACGAGGTTGCGGCTCATAGAAATAATTTATTCTCCTGGCGGTTTTCGCCTGACCACCTCCTTCAGCTGCCTTGTTAGCGGAAAATCAGTTTCAGTTCCAGCTGAAATGTGAAGAGCAGACTAATTTCGCGTTTGGAGGCGAGTGATACTCCCCAGATATGTTCAAGATGATTTGCATTCATTAGCTGATCATCTAAAGTGGACATCGTGATATTTTCAAAAATGGTTCAAATGGCTCTGAGCACTATGGGACTCAACATCTTAGGTCATAAGTCCCCTAGAACTTAGAACTACTTAAACCTAACTAACCTAAGGACATCACACACACCCATGCCCGAGGCAGGATTCGAACCTGCGACCGTAGCAGCCTCGCGGTTCCGGACTGCAGCGCCAGAACCGCACGGCCACCGCGGCCGGCCGTGATATTTTAATTTAGAACTTTTCATCTTATTGAATGTAAAGGTAACGTTCCGATCGACCGATGTAGTGTTTTTAGACGATTTTACGCCACAAATAATACAAAAAACTTAGACTTTTTGAGAGATCTAAATTTGCTGCTGCATCGGAACAGCATATTTCCGTAGCAAGCAGCTTTACAAACCACGTTAACGAACATGGTGCGTACTCGATTAGCTTGTATCGACCAATTATACGTAACACAGGACATACGATGTCTTTGTGACGGGTAAACGGAACAGGGAGAACATTCGTCTGAATACTTATGCGAAATAATTTTTGCTATTTTGTGGAATGAAGCTTGCAGTGTCTCTATTGTACCCCGAGGTCTAGGTAGTTTCAAAATGCTATTTTGGTTATGAGTTGGCGAAGACAACGAATGTGATCCGAAAACTTGGTTGTGTCGACAAACTGATCAGTACCGTAACATGAGATCTAAGTTAAGCTGAAAGCTGATAGTTTTGTTGAGTGTTGTATAAACGAACGTATGCGATACCATAAGAAGCTATCATGCTACTGGTACATCATGAATTAAATTCGTCCATCTGTTTTATGAGAGAAGACAGTCACCAGTGACGTTTGCAAGGCATCAGTGTTCTTTGCTATGAATGGTTTATCGAATAAATGTGTGCAGAAGCCACGTTTGAAATGCTGTATTTATTGGTTTTCGTACATAAATTTCCGTTCTATGGAAAAGTGCGGTTTCCATGCAGCAGCGCATTAAATGTATCTCAGGCGCGTCCTTCTTGGTAGTAAATGTAGCTGTTTCCCTTCTAAAGGACGGCAACCTGCAGCACACTCAAACCCCACGGGTGGGGCACCGTTTGACGCACCAGGCACGAGCACTTGCAGGCCCGCCACCGATCCGCGCTCCCGCATGTTCGTACGTATTCCGAACATCATCGTCTACAACATCAGCAACACAGCAACACGCCGACTTGTTGTCCACGTAGTAGTGCGCTGCTAGCAGAGAGCGCTTCCACGACCACAGCGTGCGATCGCGGGGACTACTTTCAACGACGGGTCACGTGCCCGCCAGCAGTTCGCGCTGAATCCGTGCTCTGCGACAGTATTTTCGCACGCCTTCAAGCTCGGATCAGAGTAGTTTGATCTCAACGGGTCAAACCAGTTATTCCTTAGAGCTCTCTTGGCTAGGCGCCGGCTTCATCCGTAGCCATCAAACGGAGCCCTCGAAGGAACCATCGTCGGACCGTCACCGGGCAGTGTTTGTCTTCTAATCCCTCTCGAGCCTAGGGCAGTGACTTATGTTTTCGAATTTTGGTCTTAATCCAGGTAGGTGTGTATGGTCTTCCTTTGCTGAGACCACGACTAACGTGTCTTCAATTTCTGAACATTGTAAGTGATTCTGGACTTGGCCGTTTTGTTACTCATGTTGGCCTTCGAGTAATTATTCATTGTCTCTCTCGTTTCAGATTCACAAAGTATCAAACAAAATTTCATTTTTATGTAACTTAACACCCCACGGAGGAGACTTCCGTTCTTCACTATTCAAATAAAATTGTTCTACATTTTTACTTGGTCAGCGTTCTCATTGCGATTCCACCGGCGCAAGACATACCACAGGTGGGGCAGAAACGCCGGGAAGCGCAACGTTGGTCGATTGCGATGTTACACATTAGGCAGGGTGTTTCGAACAGATTCTTTCGATTTCATTAGTCTGAATGAAAATTGGAACTTAAGATTGAATTTAATCGTACAATTAAGATTTTACAGGGGTAAATCTTTTACACGCATTCACTTACATTCTTGGAGTACGTGTTACCAAACACACGACAAACATTAATTTTAATAATCAACAGCCTCAGTTGCACCATTTACCTAGAATTTACCCAGCTTTCAGTCGGGATAACCCAACCTTCTTCAGAATAACAGTAACTACCGTTTGTCCATAGTGGACATAGTCAAGCTCCAGTACAGCACTCGTGGCTGCCGCATCGCGGTCGCGAAGTGGTGCCGAGGCAGTTCCAGATAAGTTTCATAGTCTGACGATAATTTATGGATTTGTAGTTTTTGCTTGGCGATGTCCACTATGGACAAACGGTAGTTACTATTATTCTGAAGAAGGCAGGGTTATTCCGACTGAAACCTAGGTAAATTCTAGGTAAAGGGTGCATCTGAAGCTGTTGATTATTAAAATTAAAATTAATATTTGTACAGTTGCTGACAGGGCCGCGAAATGTTGAAGATATTTAAATACACTAGAAACACCCAAATGATTGCCCCGTCCCGTAGTATTGCGAGCAGGTCGACAGTTACTGCATTTACTGCTGTTCTACCTACCGTCGCAGTTACTGCAAGGGAAGGCACGTACAGGGTGCCTTGGACCCCTCCCTGCCACACACAAACCCGTCAAAAATTAATAAAAGGCGTTCCGTGCGATCGAGCTACCTTGGAAGCAAGATAAGTAAGCTTCTTACCGCGCATCCACATTTGGGCCAGCTCATTGTGAGGAAATACTCTTAAAAGCACGTGCTCCGTTCTATTGCAAATTTAAATTTTCAGCATGTTCTCGTATTTCTGGAAAATCACACCTCCGACATATCTAAATGCATGATACGTCTCCTCGCCATTTCCTGTAAAAAAAATAACGCGACGTAAAACTTTTCTCGGGAAACGAGTTGAAGCTTTGGGGAGTCCCTCATTTGCTCGACTGAGGTATGTGGCTCCTGTGTTCCCCGTAGTCTTACGTTGTGGCGGCTCACTTTTGCTCGTAAATGGAACGTAACCTCATCACTAAATACCAATTGCGAAACTGTAACATCTCTATTCCCCGAATGACTTCACAAAATAGTAGACTCTGTTGGTCAGAATCACGAATTGCTTGTTACAACTGAATCTTATGTTGTTTGAAACAGAAAATTCGCTGGTAAACAAGTCAGGCAGACACTGAGAAATAGCTAAGTCACAGCTGGCATGGCGAGTATACTTTCGTGGACAATTCTGTAGAATGTACTTTGCGTCTTGGACGACCACACCGGGGCGACCGGTGCATTTCTTCTTACACTGACAATCAATATCTTGCTACTGGTGATGCCTTCGTCAAATCATTTGTGAGCAGGAAGTGCAGTGCCTTCACGGAATCTCCATAGCCATCTTTGTGTTGCTTGGCCAAATGTTGATCGAAAGATTTTTCTGTATTTTGTTTTCGAAGACAGAGAGTTCTTGCTCTTACTTTTGATCGTACTCCATGTTTCCACTCCATACAGCAGCACTGGCCTGATGAATGTGTTGAAGAGTTTCTGCTCGGTTTCCTTGATCAATAGCTTGAAAAATAGACATTTTCGAGGGAGAAATTAATTTTGTTTGCGTTCCGTAGTCTAGTTTGCTCTTCGACGTGTTTTCTGTTGCAGTCATTTGCACTGAAGCGCCAAAGAAACTGATATAGGCATGCGTATTCAAATACAGAAATAAGTAAACAGGCAGAATTCGACGCTGCGGTCGGCAACGCCTATATATGTCAACAGGTGTTTGGCACAGTTGTTAGATCTGTTATTGCTGCTACAACGACAGGTTATCAAGAGTTAAGTGAGTTTGAACGTTCTGTTATAGTCGGCGCATGAGCGATGGGACACAGCGTTTCGAGGTAGCGATGAAGTGGGGATCTTCCCGTCCCACCATTTCACGAGTGTACCGTGAATATAAGGAATCCGGTAAAACACCAAATCTCCGATGTCGCTGCGGCTGGAAAGAGATTCTGTAAGAACGGGACCAATGATGACTGAAGAGAATCGTTCAACGTGACAGAGATGCAGATTTCAATGCTCGGCCATCAACAGGTGTCAGCGTGCGAACCATTCAACGAAACGTCATCGATATGGGCTGTCGAAGCCGAAGGCCCACCCTTGTACTCCTGATGATTGCACGGCACTAAACTTTACGCCTCGCCTGGGCCCTTCAACACAGACATTGTACTGTTGATGACTGGAAACATGTTGCCTGGTCGGACGAGTCTCGTTTCAAATTGTATCGAGCGGATGGACGCGTACGGGTATGGAATCCATGGACCCTGCATGTCAGCAGGGGACTATTCAAGCTGATGGAGGCTCTGTAATGGTGTGGAACGTGTGCAGTTGGAGTGATATGGCACCCCTGATACGTCTAGATACGACTCTGACAGGTGACACGTACGTAAGCATTCTGCCTGATCACGTGCATCCATTCATGTCCATTGTGCATTCCAGCAGGACAGTGCGATACCCCACATGTCCAGAATTGCTGCAGAGTGGCTCCAAAACACTCTTCTGAGTTTAAATACTTGCGCTGGCCACCAAACTCCCCAAACATGAACATTATTGAGTATATCTGGGGATGCCTTGCAACGTCCTGCTCAGAAGAGATCTCCACTCGCTCGTACTACGACGGATTTATGGACAGTCCTGCAGGATTCGTGGTGTAAATTCCTTCCAGCACTAGTTCAGACATTAGTCGAGTCCATGTCACATCGTGTTGCCCACTTCTGCTCGCGGGGCTCTACGCGAATTAGGCAGGTTTATTCGAAGTTGAGAGCGTTCTTGAAAGTTTAGTTTTCTGTGTGAAGGTCATCTCATTGTTCTATAGCCATGTTTTCCCTTTGCATGATTATGTATTCTGTCTTTTCTTCATTTATTCTTAAACTTATTTTCATGGTGATTTCATTTACTTTCTTGAAAAACGTTCCAGTTTCACAGCTGTTATTTCGTTTTAAAATTACGTCATCTGCTTAGGCTACTACATTTGTTTCTTCATCTGTGATTTTCATTTGTTGCTGGTTTAGTTTCTCTTACCACTTTTTCGGTGACAAGGTTTAAGATAAGTGGGGATATCGTATCGCCTTGCTGCGGCCCAGTTTTGGTCTCGTACTGCCTTTTCCATATACATTTTGGCCAGACTAGTGCGTTTCTTAGGTGTCTCGTATTCTACCATGACTTCTCTTCGACCGCTGCGTTACACGCTATGGAGTTGAACAACATGAAAAAATAATCATTAGGGTGAAAAAAATTTAGGAATATATAGGAAGAGAGGGGGAACTTTTTGGAAATGAACCTCTGTTCAGAATGTACATAAGGAAAGGTCTGCTGTTTTAACATTTTACTGGATCACCTCAAAAATCTTTCAAGGAGGGTGCACGTGAAAGCGGGGTAAGCCGATCAAGCGGACGACGTATACCGAAGACTGCAACGTGGAAAGTGTACATTCCGAGATCACTGAACGCTATGAACGACGATCTATGGATGGATTATTGCGAATGGTTTGAAGGCATGCTTCGCGAAGATGAACGGTTTGCAGGGATGGTTATCTGGTCTAACGAGGCGCAATTCAAACTGAACGGTACTGTAAACCGCCACAACTGCGTGTACTGGGCTCCTGCCATCCGAGTGGTGTTTGAAAATGAAAGATTTTACCTACAAGATGGCGCTCCACCTCACTGCCACAAATATGTCAGCGTCTACTTGGATGAAAATCTACCTGGACGATGGATCGTTCGAACTGGAGCTGTTGCGTACCCACCAAGGTCTCCAGACCTTACACCTCTTGGCTTCTGCCTACTGGGGACCTTCAAAAATGAAGTTAATCAACAAACACCAGCTGCACTGAAGGACCTACGAGAAACCATTGAGGCGTCCTGTGCAGGTCAAATGGTTCAAATGGCTCTGAGCACTTTGGGACTTAACATCTGAGGTCACAGTCCCCTAGAACTTAGAACTACTTAAACCTAACTAACCTAAGGACATCACCACATCCATGGCCGAGGCAGGATTCGAACATGCGACCGTAGCGGTCATTCGCTTCCAGACTGAAGCGCCTAGAACCGCTCGGCCACACCGGCCGGTTCTGTGCAGCTATCACACCGGAAACACTGATAGCCTAGTTTGGTCAACAGTTCAGCGGCATCGGCGTTGTGTGGCTACTAATGTGGGCCACTTTGAACACACAAAATAACCATGTCCCAGTGGCATAATTGTAGCGGTATGTCATTTTGTTCCATTAATATTGACTATCAAAGAGTGTCTCCATTTTTCTGAAGCCCTCTGCATCTCCAATGGAGCTGTGGATATAGGAATCTACAGCGTTAGTGGAAATTAAAGTTAAAGCAAATTAAAATTAGCGATATGTAGACCTCAGTAGAATATGTGTTATCCTTGTTGCATTGTTTCTGAAAGTCCATTAGTGTGTATGAGACATCTCGCTTGCCGATTTGGCCGTCTCTTGTCCTTGCTGGTCGGGGTTAGACCGGGGCGTGAGGTCAGGAGTCTGCCAGCGCGTCCACCGCCCCGCCTCCCGCTACCTACCCCTTCCCCTTCACCACCTTCCCCCCTCCTCTTTCCCCCTCCTCGCCCCTCCCTCCCCCCCCCTCACACCCCCCTCTGACAGACCGGTAATGGGCAATTTTCCGGCCGTGAGCGGGTGCCCGGCCCGGTTATTGCCACGTTTCCCTCGCCGCGCTGCCACCAACTTCCAGCCAGCCACCAATCGCGAGCAGGCTCACTCCACTCGGCGCCTCGCAATTTCTGACCTCGCCTTGGCCCGCCCCGGACCACCCTGTCCCGCCTCGCCGCTTATTACGAACGTTCGCACGTGCTGCAGTCACGGCAACTCCGACGTTTGACTTTGTGCTCGAGATACTTCACGAAACGCGTTGAAGCTGTTCGTTTTCCCAGAACCAAGAGCTGGCTGCAGAGAGGAGGCGCACGTGGCTGTCTGAAACGTGAGGGCTTCGTACGTGACCCACCGAGAAGCGACTTCCTAGTGTATTTGGTAGGTGAGAGGCCTCATAGAGAGAACTCGAGCAAAGCGTACACAGGAAGTCCCATTTACCTCGACCATGCCACACACACTTTGTCCAGAAAAAAATTAAAAACTCTATCAAGCAAATATTTAGCTACCATTGGCACATTAACCAGCGTGATTTCCTTTCTTCTAACTTTGTTCCTTACGAAAATGTGAACAGCAGCACGTATTTTTTAAATAGCACCTTATATTTTTATCCGCTAATCCACGTCTTTCCTCAAGAAGATTTCTTGGAAAACGAATCATAATGCACTATTCGCATGAACTTGACGATATTAGAAACAAAGACAAAGTTGACTGACTCTCTTGTACTAGCACACTTGCTGGAGTTGACAGTAAAGGAGTTGAAACGCAGAAAAAGTGCACGCTGGTCATTCAGTTAGTCGTCTTGTTCAAATGTTCAAATGTGTGTGAAATCTTATGGGACTTTACTGCTAAGGTCATCAGTCCCTAAGCTTACACACTACTTAACCTAAATTATCCTAAGGACAATTACACACACCCATGCCCGAGGGAGGACTCGAACCTCCGCCGGGACCAGCCGCACAGTCCATGACTGCAGCGCCTTAGACCCCGCGGCTAGTCCCGCGCGGCTAGTCGTCTTCAGGTGAAGATCTGTGTGAGTACATTGCTCACGAACGAAGAGAAAGTCGGAATACTTCTATCCCCCGCGCGGCTAGTCGTCTTCAGGTGAAGGTCTGTGTGAGTACACTGCACATGAACGAAGAGAGAGTCGAAATACTACTACCCCCGCGCGGCTAGTCGTCTTCAGGTGAAGGTCTGTGTGAGTACACTGCACACGAACGAAGAGAAAGTCGAAATACTACTTTTAATCAAAGATTCCCTCTACTATACACAGCTATCGTTTAAAGGTACTAAAGCTCTATAGTTTGTGTCTCTGTTGTAATTAAGAATACGTTCTCTACAGATGAAAAGCAAGGTGATAGTGAATAATCGCATAGTTTTGAGTATTGTGTCCTGCAACATCTTCATCTTACTGCGAAGATATTATTTCTTTATACAAGCCGTGTTTAGATAATTATATTTTTCAATTGTTGTGTCATACATGCCAATTGTATTGTACGTCATGACGACGAGTATGAAGAAGAAAGTTGTCATTAGGTTGTTTTATTCGAGTCAAAGGCGTTGCATACAAAGTAGACGAAAAGAGAAAATATATAAAATTAATACATACAGACAAAATATAAATACAGTGTGAGGCAATTAGAGACATGTAATAGTGGCATATATAAAGAGATTACAAACTCTAAATATAATCAGGCCAAAAATTGGCGACCTCGACAGCGTTGTCCCTGGCCCACAATAGATGCTCCAGCATGCAGGAAACTGGGCCCTGAGGACAGTTCTACAGGTGCCTGATGGTTTGTTCCGCTCCACATTCACATTAAGTTGATGGGTCCCATTGTTCTACGCGCACCTCTTCTTAGTCTATTGAGGGAATTTTCCATTGTAGATTTTCGCCTGGGTGGAAGATCCTTCGAAAGTGGGATCCATGATGTGAAAGCTGCGTTTCTGCTTGTCCACACGTTTTGTCGTGCCATTGGCGTTGATGTACTGTCACTGACGGAAGTTTCTAGAAAGCTCGTCCTAGATTTCACCCTGCCTTTGGGAGTTGGGTGTCCACGCAACGGGTGAGCAGCGTTTAGTTCCACTTTGCGTCTGTCTGTGTTCGTGGCAACTTCCCTTCTTATATCTGCTGCGGCTACCCTCGCCAGGCTGTAGAGTTTATAGGTAAGCTTTGCCCTCAATCATCTTGGTGTTATTCTACGTGTCTCGTTGAGGACAACATCCACATAACTTGCGTGAACAGAACTGTACCAAACAGGCAACCGTATTCAGTGGCAGAGTGACGTAATACGAAGGCCCATGTTCTGAGTATTATCGGTTGGGCACCCAGTCCGCTACTTGTAAGCTTTCTGATGGTGTTATTGTGGGCGGATACTTTTTCTTTTGTGATTAGGCAGTGCTTCCCACAGATATTTTGGATTATGACAGTGCTCCAGCTCCAAGCCACCCCATACGACTTCTAATTTTCTGTTGGCGTCTTTATTGCTTAGATGAAAAGTGCATACTTGAGTTTCAGCCGGATTCGGTTTCATGTAGTTATAGCGGTCGTACGCCGCGAGAGTGTGAAGTCTTTGGGTTGAGTATTAGCGCAAGATCTATATCTGCATCAATATGGTTGCTCTGTAAATCACACTTAAGTGCTTGGCACAAAGGTGCATTTAACCACCTTCACAAAAATTCTATTATTCAATATCGAACAGCGCACGGAAAAACCGAACACCTATGTCTTTCCGTGCGAGCTCTGATTTCCCTTATTTTATGATGATGATCGTTTCACCCTATGTAGGTCGACGTCAACAAAATATTTTCACATTGGGAGGAGAAGGTGATAGAAATTTCGTGAGAAGACCCCGCCGTAACGATAAATACCTTTGTTTTAATGATGTCCACCCCAAATCCTGTATCATGTCCGTGACACACTCTCCTCTATTTTTCGACAATAAAAAACGTGCAGATCTTCTTTGAACTTTCTCTAAAGTTCTCCGTTAATCCTATCTGGTAAGGATCCCATAACACGCAGCAATGTGCTCCAAAACAGGAAGGACAAGCGTAGAGTAGGCAGTCTGTTTAGTAGATCTGTTGCAGCTTGTAAGTGTCCTGCCAATAAAACGCAGTCTTTGGTTCGCCTTCCCCACAACATTTTCTGTGCGTTCTTTCCAATTTAACTTGTTCGCAATTGTTAGTACTAGGTATTTAGTTTGATTACAGCCCTTTGATTTGACTGGTTTATCATGTAACCGTAGTTTAACAGATTCCTTTTAGCACTTATGTGGATGATCTCACACTTTTCATTACTTAGGGTCAACTGCCAGTTTCCGCACTATCATTTCTAAATCGTTTTGCAATTTGTTTTGATCTTCTGATGACTTTACTAGACGATAAACAACAGCATCATCTGCAAACAACGTAATGCAGCTGCTCATATTGTCTCCTAAATCATGTATACAGATAAGGAATAGCAGAGAGCCTATAACACTACCTTGTAGAACGCCAGAAATCATTTCTGTTTTACTCGATGACTTTCCGCCAGTTACTACGAAGTGTGACCTCTCTGACAGGAAATCACGAATCTAGTCACAGTCACGCAATTTGGCTACTAGCCACTTGTGAAGTAGTGTCAAAAGCCTTCTGGAAATGTAGAAATGCGGAATCAATTTGAAATCCCTTGTCAGTCTCAGCACTTACCGTGAGTAGAGAGCCCGTTCTGTTTCGCAAGAAAGATGTTTTCTAAATCCGTGTTGACTGTGTGTCAGTAGACCGTTCTCTTCGAGCAATGATGACGCTTTTTGTGTTAAGAGGTTGTCGGTGGTCGTTGCTATAGATGTTAAACAAGGTTGCTACCATGGGGCAGAGCGCATTCTTGTATTTTTCATCTGCTGTTCTTGCTGTCTAGTTGGACATAGAATCTACGGTTCTGAAGGGCAGTTTCTATGAAGCTGGTAAAGGCATAGTCTCTCATTAATTGATACAGTATGTGGACCATAATATTGTGCTGCACAGTATAATAAATTGCAGATGTGCCATGTCCAAATTCATCTGTCCTCCGATAGCTCTCTCGGCAAAGAAAGACGGGCTAAACATGTCATTTAATGCTAACACTTTGACTGTTTTTCGATGATGAATCGTATCGACACTTTTTTTACCAGTACATCGTTCGTTACTGACGTGAGCAGTAAGCACGACTTTAGTTTGATAGTTTTTTATCCTCTCCTTCACATAATGATGATGTATGTGATAGAAGCTGATACGAGCCATAGAGGTTCAGGCCGTTTATATGCGTTTTGTTGATGCTGACTACTACTGTGTATTCAGCACCTTTAACTACTCGGAAATGACCAAAAGTTCAAAACTGTGATAGTTGATTATTGAAATAAATGTCTAGTCGATGGCAAATATGAAGTCATTTAAAAAAATTTCATTTTCGGAAACAGCATTTTTAAGGCTTTAATAGCTTGCCGGCAGTGGTGCTTTCGACGCAGAAATGCTAGTTAGCGTCCTGAAAACAAAAATAGGAAAATTAGGGCTTCACACCTGAACGAAGTCGTTAGAGACGAATTTCGAACGAAAAAATCAGTGAGAGCGGAATTGGCATCACTAAAAAATTGTTGAAACACAACAAGAGCTGCAGTTACGAGGCAAGTGATTCTGAAGGACGGAAGGCGAAACAGAAGAGTAATAAAATTCAACTATTGATGTATCTGCCTCTTTTTTATCCATTTGATATGTTCAGCTAGTTGGTACGCTAAGGAAGCAGCAAGTGAACTCACGAATCAACATACTGAAGCTTCACTGGCCCAAAGTAAAAAATAAATATAACTACTCCAGCTTCGCATGTTCGCCTCGTGAGTGGAGTGCGCCTTAGTTGGTAGCGTAGGCACACCGCCACACAGTTTGGATGCGCGGGTTGCCGCATAGCGACAAGGGCCCAGTCGGAGTCACCTTTACAAGTTACGGATCCGAACGCCAGGGAACATTAAAAGTTTAATTCTACGATTCTCCTGTTTCGTCTGCCACCTTACATATTCAGCCACTTACCTCGTAAGTGAATCACTGAGTGCGAAACGCTACTGTGCATTCGATCATTAAATTTATCCTTATTCTGTTGGAATGAACTTTCATTGTGAGTAAAAGTAGTCACCTGATAAATTCTCATCGGTCAGTATTACACCGGTCATTTACAGACGTTTAAGTTACGGCTCGACTTCTATTCAGACTTCCTTTGTGTTATTTGTCAACGGTTAGGTTAATCTCCATCTGAAAACAACGTTGCTGCCTGGCGTTTTACTTGTGTGGCTAGATTGTGATGTGCTTTACTTCTGTCGTTCACTCCTTATTGTGTCAGTTACATTCAGTATAGTACTTCTAATTTGTTTTGTATTTCTTCATCATGAATTCAACTGGATTGCTGATAAAAATACCATCATTGAACAGAGGTAGGAAGAAGGCTGTTCTCAAAACTAACAAATGCTAGAAGAGCTATGTTTTTAACTTTACATACGGTTTTAAAAACTTACTTTCGCGCAAGTAATACTTTCCATCTAATTGAGGAGCTACCTATAAATATTACTCTTGATAATGTACTGATGTACGTGTAATTATTCTTTGACTAAAATAGCAGGCCTCCATGTATATATTTTCCTGTTTAAATTTTCATAATTATACAGAACCAATGATTTTGCATTTTCTATCCTTTGCACTGTATGCCGTTGACACACTACAGCGATAGACGACAGTGTATTTCTGACAGTAAAACTAGTATGAGTTTTTCGTTTTAATTGTTTAAAGTAACCCCATGCCATCTTCATTCGTATATGCAAGCTATTTTTTATTAAAATGTCTTCCCTGTACGGAGTCGGCCGTTGTGGCCGAGCAGTTCTAAGCGCTTCAGTCTAGAAACCCCGCGACCGCTACGGTTGCAGGTTCGAATTCTGCCTCGGGCATGGCTGTGTGTGATGTCCTTAGGTTAGTTAGGTTTAAGTAGTTCTAAGTTCTAGGGGACTGATGACCTCAGATGTTAAGTCCCATAGTGCTCAGAGCGATTTGAACCATTTTTGAACCCTGTACGGAAATATACGAAATGGATGTACGAGTACAGGTTTCAGGAAAATGGCTGACAACCTATGGAAGTTCGGGTCTGGTTCAAATGGCTCTGAGCACTATGTGACTCAACTGCTGAGGTCATAAGTCCCCTAGAACTTAGAACTACTTAAACCCAACTAACCCAAGGACAACACACACATCCATGCCCGAGGCAGGACTCGAACCTGTGACCGTAGCGGTCGCGCGGTTCCAGACTGTAGCGCCAGAAGTTTGGGTCTGGCCGTAAGTCGTTCTCAGGTAGCCTAATGATGCCGGAATGGTAGCTCAGCGTGTTCGATTAGACACCTGCCGTGTCTCTGTAATAAAAAAAAAAAAAAGCTGAGTGAAAGGATCAACAACGAACTTGTCGTCCGCAACGACGAAACACAACGACCAACAACGAACAAAATGAAAAAAAAAAGTGATAAGGCGACCGCTCCCGACAAGCGGGAAACCTGGATTCGAGTCCCGGTCCGGCGCAAATTGTCGTCGTCGTCTTTCTATTATACAACTGATGATTGTCCATATTCACAGCGATGAATACTGTTCATTTATGTATGATGAGGTCTGTACTGCTCCCTGTTGCAGATCAAATAGTAGACCATTAATATAGCACAAGAACATTCGTTACTTCCCTTGTAGACTTTGTGGCGTTTCTGTTGAACTGCCTAGTATAACATTAGAATTTATATTTCATAAATAGGAACTAATGATGGAATGTTATGAGTGATACAGTAAAATGCTACGAATAAATGGCAGATAATACCAAATCGTTTATTTTATCATTTGAAATTGTCGGTATATGCCGTAGCTGTCTCAGTAAGACCATGTTAATGAAATCCAGGCGATCGTTAGTTTAGGAGGCCGCTATTCCACAGGTGGATGACAACCACTTAGTAAGTTAACGTATCAAAAATTTTGGACTGTGATTAAAGCGGAGCGGTTTAAACAGTACTTATTGATGTCTGTCTAATCGCGCTTCTTATAAAAGTCATTATCCTGAAATGGTGTTCTACTACACTTTTATCAAATGAACGCATTACTGCTTAGAGGGAGTGAGGTTAATGAGCCACACCGAAGAGATTATATGTTTTCGGCTATGATCAACAGGACACGCGTGTCAGTTAACACGTTTGCGTGAGGGAACTTAAGTAACGAACTTTTCAGTAACTGAGAAAAGGCCACAATACCTTTACAGCCATATTGTAGCGCCGTTTGCTGAGAGGACGCTAAATCTAATATAAAGTATAGCTTACATATTCTGCAGCAAAGAACTTGGAAGAACAGTTGAACGGAATGGACATTGTCTTAAAAGAAGGATATAAGATGAACATCAACAAAAGCAAAACGAGGATAATGGAATGCTGTCGAATTAAATCAGGTGATGCTGAAGCAATTAGATTAGGAAATGAGAAACTTAAAGTAGTAGATGAGTTTAGCTATTTGGGCAGAGTAACTGAGGATGGACAAGTAGAGAGATTATAAAATGTAGACTGGCAATGGCAAGGAAAGCGTTTCTGAAGAAGAGAAATTTGCTAACATGGAGTGTAGATTTAAGTGATAGGAAGTCTTTTCTGAAAGTATTTGTATGGAGTGTAGCCATGTGTGGATATGAAACATGGACGATAAACAGTTTAGACAACAAGAGAATAGAAAATTTGAAATGCGGTGCTATAGAAGAATGCTGAAGATTAGATGGATAGATCACGTAACTAATGAGGAGGTACTGAATACAATTGGGGAGAAGAGGAATTTGTGCCACAACTTGACTAGAAGAAGGGATCGGTTGGTAGGACACGTTCTGAGGCATCAAGGGATCACCAGTTTAGTACTGGAGGGAAGCGTGGAGGGTAAAAATCTTAGAGGGAGACCAAGAGATGAATACACTAAGAAGATTCAGAAGGATGTGGGTGTCAGTAGTTACTCGGAGACGAGGATGCTTGCACAGGATAGAGTAGCATGGAGAGCTGCATCAAACGAGTCTTTCGACGGAAGACAACAACAACAACAACATATTCTGCTAAATCTAATATAAAACATAGCTAACATATTCTGCTCACATACCGCATGTCTCATCCCCGGTCAGTCGGGAGTGTTCAAATCCCTGTGTGACCACCCAGCTTAAAATTTTCCGTGGTTTCTCGAATGCGAAAAAGCGTTTATCGGGCGATGCTTTTGGAGTCGACCCACCCAATTTCTTTTGCCAGTCCTTGTCCTTCCACGGGTGCACTTCGTCGATGGAACTTTGTACCCTAAGTCCCCCCTCCCTCCTCCCCTGCCCCTTTCCCTTCGTGCCGCACTTATGCCTGACTAGTTGCGTGGGCACAAATGTTAACATCGTGAAGACAAACAACAATCATTGCAAGAAATAACAGACCCAGAGGTGGAACATTTTTATCAAGAACGTACACTCACGAGCCCAAACATTTTCACCATCTGAATAGCAGTGTGTTGGTTCATCTTTGGAACGCAAAACAGCAGCGATTATGCGTTGCATGTATTCACAAAGTTCTTGATAGATTTCCGGTGGTATGTGCACACAGGTGTCTACGTACAGGTAAATTTACGAGCAGGTGTGTTGTGGGCTTGGAAATGGTCCCCAATAGTATCTCAGCTCTCCATCGGGTTCAGCTCAGGCGATTTTGATGGCCAAATCATCAAAGTGAGTTCACTTTCGTGCTTCCCAAACCACCGTATCGTGATTCTGGCGTTGTCACACGGGGAAGTTATCCTTGTGGAATGTAACACTGCCGTCGGGGAAGATCTGGGGCATGGAAGGTTGTATGTAGCCCGAAATATAATGTTCACGCAGTCCACAGCTGTCACGGTTCCTTCGATTACTATGAGAGGTCCCATGGAAGCCCGGATGAAGTCTTTCATAGTGTAACACAGCCCACACTGGCCTTCATTCGTGTCGCGTTGCATGTTTCGTTCAGCCGTTCGCTTGTACGACGGTGTAATAAGAAAATGATTCTCCCCACCAAGTGACACATTTTCATTGATCCAAGCTCCAATGCGGACGACCCTGTGCCCATTACAATCCAACTGTCGCTTGCTCAACAAGGGAACACCGAAACACTTGTATCTGCACCAGCATCGTACACTGTCGTCAGATCTGCCATACATTGCCGCCTATCCTGCTTTATAGAGCTGAGAAGCTTTCGACGTCCACGTTCTGTTGCGTGAGGTTTCAACACCTTGTCACCTACTCTTAGTTTTACCGTCTTTCAGTCGCCTTCCCCAGATGCTCACAGTATAAGCGCCCCACAGCCGACCAGCTTCGCCGTTTCCGATATGCCAGTTGCCGGGCGCTGGGCCATAACGATCTGCCGTTCATCAGAGTCGCTAATGTCAGTGAATATCCTCATTCACGGCCCGTACTGTCATTAAAATAATTCCCCATTCATTCACGGCCCGTATTGCCATTAAAATAATTTCCCATTCATTCACGGCCCATATTGTCTTTAAAATAATTCCCCTTTCGTGTATGCGCCGCTTATGTGCTTTACTTACTACGTCACGTGCCTCCGGCATCAAAAGGCTGCCTACAATATTGCGGTGGGCGGTATTTGGCTCACCAGTGTATATTATACAACATAGTCATAAAGAGCCTGAAAACCTTGTAAGCGTGTTGCAGGGTAGACTCTGCTGAGAAATAATCGTTCAGAAGAAATTCGAAACCTTGCACCGTTTCCGATCTAATTAACATTGAAGTTAACCAATCACCCCCCCCCCCCCCCCCCCCCACTGCCTAGATAGGCACGCGAAACTGGTCCATCTTTGGCTCGGTTTCGATCCTTACTACCGTCTCATGTCCAGTTCTTGTATCGCTCTCTTGTTCGGCTTTAGGAAACAAAACGAAGTACATATTTGGCGATACCGTCTCTAGCGGGCCGCATAAATTTCCGCGCGTAACGACCTGAGTGCCTAACTTCATGCTAAGGAACTCGGAAAGGGTGCAACGTCTCGAATTTCTTTAACCATTGGTTCTCAGCACAACCTACCCTGCAACACTCTTACGAGCTTTTAGACTGTTTCTGAAAGCCTTATATACGTTATTTTGACAAGTAATTGTAACGCAGTCACTCGCAAGTCTATGAATATGTTGGACGTTGTTGGGAAGAATGGAAATGCATCCTACATGATGAAGGCGGGAATCATGACGGAGTAGGAAGTTTTAGTACTTTCATAGGTTAAATTCGCCTGGCACTACGCTTTTGGATCTGTTGCCCATGATGTGGTCTTTCCTAAATATTATGAAACACGCACGTCTACTTCGCAAATTTATCGTTACCTAATCTCTACCTTTTGATACGATCTTCTGTTTATTGCTGTCTTTGCTTTTTTTATATACTGCTTATGCTTAAATTGATAATTTTATGACTTCCTTAAAGTACAGCAAAAGAGAGCGATATGTCTGAAGGAATTAAACACTGTCTGGCAAAAAAGGTGTTACACTTTAAAAATTTTGTCATGTACCGGCATAAAATGTTATTTTGTGTGATCGAGTCCGACTCACTCGAATAATTTATGAAAAAATTCTTACTTAATAATATTTTCTACGTATTTTGTAATTAAATGTTTGTTCTTATGTTCCAGATTTCCAGAAGCTCGAAAGAGAAGCTCGTATATGCAGGAAGCTGCAACATCCGAACATAGGTAAGTGTGTGTCTTTCCGTTTTTTCTCATTCCGACAGCCTAGTAAACTTCAGTAAGCCAAAGACGGATAGAGGGTGAAATTTCGTGACCAACGGTCGCAGTATCGCTTGATGAAGCAAAACGATACAACTGCTACAATTTTCTTGTAGCCGAAATGTCAGTTGTTCAGATTTCCGGCAGCTGAAAACTGTATGCCAGAACCAGAGCTTCGGATTTCGACGGCAGTGCTTTTATCGAGAATTTTTTTTAATTTATTGGCTTTCGGAATATGCCCATGCAGACTTCTCAACACTGGAAATGTCATACTACAGTTCGTTTTCACAATTCGGAGTATACATTAGTTCAAGTGGTACCGTGGTACGAAGTTTTTTTTACCGACTGCTGAGCTGTACAGGCGCGACTTCTAACTCGACCTCAGAGCTTCAATTCTGCGTGTAGCTTTTGGAGTGGTGCCTGCATAGCGCAACACTCAGTAAGAGCACTGCCCTCGAAATTGGTTCGAGTCCCGATTGGACACACAGCGTAGCGGAAGGTTGCATAGTATCGGTCAAGTAAGCTTTACCGAAATTATATGTTTTCAAAGTGTTATCGAAAAATTCTTCACACCAAAAATACTACGATACATTACTTAACAAAATTATAAAGCTCAATAAATGGTAATTAATTGAAACCCACAGCTGCCGACAGGTGTTGCTGATATACCTCGATGGGGACAGCTAAAATGTGTGCCCCGATCGGACTCGAACCCTGGATCTCCTGCTTACATGGCAGATGCTCCATCCATCTCAGCCACCGAGGACACAGATGAATAGCGCGACTACAGAGTCTTATCCCTTGCACGCTTCCCGTGAGACCCACATTCCCATCTGTCCACAATCTACATACGTAATGTAAGCAGGAGATCCTGGGTTCGAGTCCCGGTCGGGGCACACATTTTCAGCTGTCCCCATCGAGGTATATCAACAACACCTGTAGGCGGCGGAGGTTTTCAATTGATTATCATTTATTCTAGAGAAGCTGCGCGATCATCAATGGTATCTGTTCTTTCGGGAACAGTTACTATCTTCATATGTATAAAACTCAATGTTACAACAACATAGTTAAATGATTTTTTTTTGTACATTTTTCCACCTTGTAAATTTTGATCATTAAAATTTTAGGAGTGTTGTTTCGGACACAAAATATTAACGTGTAAAGTTATTTTTGTTACAAAAAGATTTAACTGTGCCGTAAATGATTATGAAAATTAAGCTAAAATATATGCGAGTTGTATATTGGGACGTCGGAGAAGTGTTGACACAAATAAGCAGACATTCATATAAAAAAACTTATTTCTAAAACGGTTGTTTTCCCGAAAAGTCTATTTCCTAATTTACTTTTTTTCTCGCTCGCTTTCCTGACTGACATTTTAAAAAGTCTGAATTTTTCTACGACTTCCTTCACGTCATTTTAATCGCATTTATGTCGTGACTTTTCCATATACACCTTATCAAAAGAAAAAAAAAACATAAAAATTTCAGTTACCTGGTTTGTCCTTTACAACTCGACATTACTTTATATTACGTAACACGAACTTATCGCGGTTTAACATACTCTTTGTTATTTGCTAGGTATTGTTACAGTCTACAATGTAGACAATAATATCAGTTGTATCGAAAGATACAGTAAAAATGTAACATAACTTTGTAGTGTTGTGTTCTGTTTGCAGTAATGTAACGTTTGTACACCGAAAAACTCACTGTTAACAGATAACTTGTTACCACTTTGAAAAGCACTGTTGTTTTGATTGTAAATCGCCTGAGTGGTCATGTTCCTCCATAGTTCACACTACAGTGGGGTTTGGGTGCTTCCACTAGCAGTAGAGCTTGGAGATAGCTCTTGTCCGGTACAATCCGCTGTCCCATATTATCTGATCCTACTTTGGATCTGGTAAGAGTTTGGAAACGCTTTACGATCCGTAGCAGAGTGAAACATTCATTCTAGAAACATTAGTCATTAACATCAAGCAAACGTTTTCAAGTTCGTCTAATGCTGGCAGATGAAGTTTGCAGGAAATTGAGGCTAAGTACGGGTGGTTAAAAAAAAAGAAAAAAATATCGGAACATGGACCTTTCTCCTTCGATGAGAGAACTGTTAATGGTACCACTATCTCGACATGCTGCTGAATTGTGGTTCATAGCACAACGTGAGCAGGGATTTCATCTTTCAAGAAAATGGAGCCCCTCCACATTTCCACAGTTGTGCGCGAGATTACCTGAACAAGATGTTGCCGTGTCGTTGGATATTCTGTATTGAGGCCGGACTTGAAGTCTTGCAGTGTTCTCTTAGGAGATTACATCAAGAATGTCGTTAATGTCCACCTCGACCGTAGAACCTGGAAGAATTGGGGCACCGTATCCTAACAATTTTTCGTACCGTCAGTCGTGTTATCGTGTTATCTGGGTCGGACATGCATGAAATTGGACTACCGATTAGATGGATGCCCGGTGATGCAATGTGAACACACATAAGACATAAAAAAATAAAAATAAAACTTGAGAGTTTGTCCTTCACATACTGCCCATTTATCTGTAGCGACGGTTTGAAATTTTTTGTGGTGGATTGTGCAGCTCCCAGAAGTCGCGGTGCAGGTCATTTCACGAACAAAACTCGGGAACACCTGGCAACCCGACGTTCGGTCTAAATTCTGTCCGTCGGTGCACGGATTTGGCGAACACTGGGCCAGCGCGCGGCGTTCTCTGGAGTGCAGATTGGAATCTGCAGGGGCGGCCCGTCCAGCACCGCACCGCAGCTCGCTTCGACCCCGAACACCTGTTGATCGCTCCACTGCTTACCGTGCGACACACCAGCCTCCCTTGGCCCTGAAATTGTATTTACTATCCATCTTCATTCAGCGCTCGCTACCGACACGGTGCCTCATGAAAATCGTTACAAGTATATTCTCTGGCAATTTTATTACAATTTCTTTGGTTTTAGTTTGACTTCCATAACCCAAGATCTTCATGTGCTCGTGGGAAAAATTTAAGTTTAAAAAATCTGTATTCCCACTGTATGATCTATAGTGTGTTTCAGATAAGCTACGAGAGGCATTCTATACTGATGTACACTTTTATTTCTGCCGTCATCCATTGTGCGCCATTTGACTCATTGCAGTTGTAATGAGTACAGATGTAGTACTTTGCTCTAACCGTCGGTAGCAGGACGACATGGCGTGTGTTCACCAAGGACAACGCTGGAGGCGGCCGGAGTGGCCCAGCGGTTCTAGGCGCTACAGTCTGGAATCGCGCGACCGCTACGGTCGCAGGTTCGAATCCTGCCTCGGGCATGGATGTGTGTGCTGTCCTTAGGTTAGTTAGGTTTAAGTAGTTCTAAGATCTAGGGGACTGATGACCTCAGAAGTTAAGTCCCATAGTGGTTCAAATGGCTCTGAGCACTATGCGACTTAACTTCTGAGGTCATCAGTCGCCTAGAACTTAGAACTAATTAAACCTAACTAACCTAAGGACATCACACACATCCATGCCCGAGGCAGGATTCGAACCTGCGACCGTAGCGGTCACGCGGTTCCAGACTGAAGCGCCTTTAACCGCACGGCCACACTGGCCGGCTAGTCCCATAGTGCTCAGAACCATTTGAACCATTTTGAACCAAGGCTGGACGATTTGCGTTCTGCGGAAGGAGGATCGAAACACTGCGGATATTCACAGGCGATTGGTGGCAGTGTGTGGAGAGCGTGCACCATCAGGAAAAAGTTCTTGCAACATGACAACACGCCTTCAGAAACGAGTCGAAAAACCACGCCTGCCATCGTTGAAATGGGGTTCCACGTACTGCCACACCGTATTCTCGTGACGTTGGGTTCGCAGTTCCTGGAAGACTGCTAAGTAATGTCTGGCCGCCCGGCCGGTTAGCCTTGCGGTCTAACGGACTGCTTTCCGGGCGGGAAGACGTGCCGGTCCCCGGCCCGAATCCGTCCGGTGTGGCGGCCAGCCTGTGGAGGATTTTTAAGGCGGTTTCCCATCTGCCTCGGCGAATGCGGGCTGGTTCCTCTTATTCCGCCTCAGTTACACTAGGTCTGCGATTGCCGCGCAAACACTTTCTCCACTTACGCGTACACCGTAATTACTCTACCACGCAAACATTGGGGTGACACTCGTCTGGCGTAAGACGTTTCCGGGGGGTCCACTGGGGACCGAACCGCACAATAACCCTGGGTTCGGTGTGGGGCGGCGGTGGGGTGAGTGGACTGCTGTAGCCTGGGTGGGGTTGTGTACCACTGAGGGCTACGGCGGGGGCGAAGCCTCTCCGTCGTTTCTAGGTCCCCAGTTCCATACAGTACAGTACAGTACAGTACAATACAATACAATACAATACAATGACCGGTCACAGGTATCTTCATAGCCTCGAGTAGGCGGTAATCAGAAATGGTCAGTCAATTCATGAGATTACGGTGGGTGTGTCAGAACCTGGGACCCAATTTCAGCGATGGCGGCCGTGGTTCTTCGACTCGTGCGGGGACGAGCGTTGTGTTGCAAGAGAATGTTTTTTGTTACGGCGTGCACTCTCCACAGACTGCCACCAATCGCTTGTTAATATCCGCACTGTTTACACCCTCATTCCACAGAAACCTCTTCACTGTTCTTGACGACCACACTCTATATTGTTCGCTCGCGTAATGGCCGCAGTTGGAAAAATTGTCTGTCCTTCCACTAAGGGTATACCACAGGACTACCGTAATTATGAGTCAAATAGCGCCTCATGCATAATGGGAAAAAATAGTGTAAATCAACATGGAACTCCCCTCGTATTTTTCTCGGTAACTTAGAAAATAATAAGTGAAAGGAATATTTAGACAACTAAGTGTAACAAATGTTTTTCAATCTGCGATGTTATGAACATAGTTTATTTAATTATCTTTCATAAAGTTACGGCAACGAGCTATTAATATTGTTTTAACTTATTATTATTGCTCTAAATACAACGTTATGTTATCCTATAATGTAGCTGATGTATTCAAATTGTGTACAGATCAGTATTAAGTTAAATTTTTATCAGTTTCAGTAATGGAGCTAGAAACTTCAAATTTTTAGGGTTGGATGCAACATGCTGTACATACTTGGTTATGTTCAGATGAATGCTCTGCTGCCGCAATGTCCATTTGGGTGATGTGTTGACACGAGTGCCCATTTTTCTGAATGCACAACTCAGTACTGTGTACAAATCAGTTTTAGTTGGTGAGATAGAAACGTACAAACTTTTATGGTACGCGACGGCGGTCTAAGGCGCTGCAGTCATGGACTGTGCGGCAGGTCCCGGCGGAGGTTCGAGTCCTCCCTCGGGCATGGGTGTGTGTGTTTGTCCTTAGGATAATTTAGGTTAAGTAGTGTGTAAGGTTAGGGACTGATGACCTTAGCAGTAAAGTCCCATAAGATTTCACACACATTTCAACATTTGGTACGTGACGTGCAGTATTCGCCACCCAGGTGTAAGGCTGATACCAAGACTGCAGCAGCGTCTCGCAAGCAGACAAGAACCAGCTAAAACACTCACTTTCATATCGTCGCTTCTAGCTGGTCCTTGTCTATTGATGCCGCGCCGCATCAAACTACTTGTTTCACGAAGAAGTCATTATTCAGCATGTAAGAATGTAATGACTGAGGCAGCCATTCGAACAAAGTGTTTCAAGGCATAATCCGTGGCTGCTTCATCAGCATCGTGTCAGCATTCGCCAAACGTACTCTTTGAATGTATATGATATGTTTACTCCGCGGTAACACCTGCAGAAGACGAAACGTCATTCACTGTCCATTCCGACCTGCCTTGTCTACGGCAGTATAACCGCACATTACTTCAAAGAAATGGTTCAAATGGCTCTGAGCACTATGGGACTTAATAGCTGAGGTCATAAGTCCCCTAAAAAATGGCTCTGAGCACTATGGAACGTAACAGCTGAAGTCATAAGTCCCCTAGAACTACTTAAACCTAACTAACCTAAGGACATCACACACATCCATGCCCGAGGCAGGATTCGAACCTGCGACCATAGCAGCCTCGCGGTTCCGGACTGAAGCGCCTAGAACCGCTCGGCCACCGTGGCCGGCGCACATTACTTCAAACAGCACTTCGAAGAAGCCCACCACTCCGTGACACCAGCGACTCCGCATCTTGTCCGCATGTCGTGAGTTGTGCAGTCGGGATAATCATCATTTTTTTTTACACCAAAATGCCTTTCGTACTTCTATGCCGACTTACAGAAGAAATTACGATGGAGGTAAAAAAATTATATTTAAATGTCTGGTTAGCAAGGATCCACGGGAAGAACTTTACTGCGTGTCGAAGTTCAAGGGTATGTTTCTGCCATTGAAGCTCCTAAAAGAGGTTAATTTTAATGAAGAGTACAGTTAGGAGCTGGTGCTTACGTTTACCTATCTAATTAAATGTTCCTTTCACTTGTTGCAGAGAAAAACACCTAATCTCAAACACCGATTACATTAAACCTTCCGGTACCTCCAGGTGTCTCCCATGTATGAAACCTTCCTGAATCATTCCTAAATGAGGTCTTTGCACTAATTAAATCGTGCCTTGTGCAGTGTTCTACAGGGTGGCTTTTGCTTTTATTTCATCCCGCAGTCCATGCTCTACTAATTTCCATTTTCTTCGTTTTTTCTTTGTGGAAATGCAGTCCCCATCTCAGTTAACTATCTTAACACACTGAACAATTTATTTGATCCTATCATAAATTTTATTCAATGTATCCATCATCTACGTACGTCGTTGTGCTAGGTGTCTCTCTTAGCTGTCATAATAATCTGTTCCCAGTATTATTCGTAGTATTTTCTTTTGCATTATTAGACATACTCCTACACTGTTCCTTCTTTTTTTCAGCCTGTCGACATGATTAAGGAACTTAATGCTGCACGGCCCAATCCGTACTACACCCGTTTCATTTTCCCGACGATATCTTCCCAAGTATTCCCCTCCTGTAATTCCGAATGGGGGTCTGTCTTACGGCCTGAACATTTTACCCAGGAGGATGTCACCATCAGTAAGCCTTGTGATAGAGCTGCATGTTTAAATGCTGTAGCTAGCGAGAGGCTGGGAGTGGTAAGGGGCCAGGTTGCCAAAAACTAACAATTGAACCAGAAAAAGACAATGTATTTGTTTAAACTAGTACTGGAAATATTTGTGTGTTTCGATAGCAGGTCCTTAGTAATTCCGAGAAACGTCGATACATGCCAACAAATAAACAGTCCAATTTTAGAAACTGAACAATGTTACTGGAGATAGCAGCTGTTAAGATTTACCAAACGCCAAAAAACGAACAATACAATTTTAGAATTAGAAATTGGACAGTTTAGCTGGAAAAAGCGAACCATTAAGCTTTATCTCACTCCGGTGGTTCTATTTCAACATAGATTAACGAGCACAGTATTAACTAAAAGAGCGATAAACGTTTCCATTAGCAGAGATTACATACCATAAAGCTAATGTGAATGAACATTTAACTATCACCTCAAAGCAGGCAGTGAACCAAAGTTAAAGAACACTATAAAACAAATCGGCAACAATAAATGATATGCAAATAAACTTAAGAAACAACGCCCAGCTGGCTTCATCTGACAGTGATATATTTAACCCTGCATATTCAAGCAAGCCCAGATAATACTCCTAAACTACAAATTGGGCTCTAACCCAACAAACAGAATATTTGTAACATAAACAGACACAGGCACACAGTAATGTACAAACTTGCTTCCTTAAAATTTGTTTGAAAGTGTTTAAAATTTGTTTGAAAGTGTTTGAATGTAATTTTAACCAGACCCGTCACACAGATTCAATTAAGACAGGAAAATTAAAGTTGCCTTCATGCTGAGACACATTACAGGCACAACTCATAATATTTATGAATTATCCACAGAGCATGGAGACAACAGATAGAAATAAGCGTAAAGCAAACCGAATTTACGAATGTAACTACGGCTAAACGCCTCTTAGCATCACTGGGGACAGCATACAGGTAGAACCCACAGTGTAAGACACCCCCTCCGCAACCACCGTGGTACAGCAGGTAAATACAAGTATTTTATCATATATAGTGTACACATTACGCTGCACACCAAGAAAGTCCGTATGCCTCAAACGCCATTCCATTTTGCCTGCAACTCCCTTAGATAGCCGACATCTGACGTAATAGAAGACCGTCTTCCACCAGAATCGAGTATCGTGTTTCTCAAGTAAATAAATTGACAGACTGGCCACGCAGACTTAAGTCAACTCGAGAGATACGCGTGTTCCCTGGCCCCTGGCGTGCCTGGGATGCTAAGCAGGCCGTTGCTGAGTTACAGGAAAAGAGGTCAAATCGAGCTTCAGATTATGTATCGAAAGCGTCCGGGTCATATGTCCTCAGTACCATCATAGTAAGGTCATGTTTGCCTATGTTACGAGGCCGTATCAGTCATCTGTACTGTTACCCCTGCAACTATTAAAAGTACGGATGCCCTTCTCTAGAAACATATGTTACTCTGGGCCCTTGCCACGCGGAATGGCCGCGCTGCTAGAGGCGCCATGTCACGGACTGCGCGGCCGCTCCCGTCGGAGGTTCGAGTCCTCCCTCGGGCATGGGTGTGTGTGTCGTTCTTAGCGTAAGTTAGTTTAAGTAGAGTGTAAGTGTAGGGACCGATGACCTCAGCAATTCAGTCCCTTAGAAACTCGCACACATTTGAACATCTGGACCCTTCGCAGCTAACCCTCCAATGTGGTTGGACCTACTGTACTGCTGTCTGCCGCAGGAACTATCGTGCTGACGACTCTGATCCGTAGAGCTCCCACGCTGTCAGACAAAGAGAGCCTCGGGTAAGAAGTATGTCAGCAACGGATACCTGGAACATAACGGGCTCAAGAAAAGAAAAGTAAATCGAAGTGTCGTTTATCTGTTCCACTCGCGAAACAAAAAAAAGAACAAAAAAATCGGTAAAAAAATGCTGACGAGACACAGCATTCACTGTATTCAACTCTCATTCGCCAAATGGAAGGTCTGCTTCGTAACGGTAAAGCCATCATAGGTATCCTAGAAGCGAATGTAAGCTGTATACCTCTACAGTGTGGCGAGTCTTGTGTGACACAGGCTACTGGAAGGAATAAAGATAAGGGTTAACGTCTAGTCGACGACAAGATCGTTAGAGACGAAAAATGGTTCAAATGGCTCTGAGCACTATGGTACTTAACTGCTGAGGTCATCAGTCCCCTAGAACTAGGACATCACACACATCCATGCCCGAGGCAGAATTCGAACCTGCGACCGTAGCGGTCGCGCGGTTCCAGACTGTAGCGCCAAGAACCGCTCGGCCACCCGACCGGCTTAGAGACGATGATCAAGTCGAAATGGACAGGTACGGGAAGGAAACCGGCCCTATACTTTAATTCTTGGGTTGGGTTGTGTAGGGGAAGAAACGAAACAGCGAGGTCATCGGTCTCATCGGATTAGGGAAGGACGGGGAAGGAATTCGGCCGTGCCCTTTCAAAGGAGCCATCCCGGCATTTGCCTGGAGCGATTTAGGGAAATCACGGAAAACCCAAATCAGGATGGCCATACGCGGGATTGAACCTTCGTCCTCCCGGAAGCGAGTCCAGTGTAGTATCCACTGCATCTCCTTGGCAGATCAAAAATGGTTCTGGCTCTGAGCACAATGGGACTCAACTTCTGAGGTCATTAGTCCCTTAGAACTTAGAACTAGTTAAACCTAACTAACCTAAGGACATCACACACATCCATGCCCGAGGCAGGAGTCGAACCTGCGACCGTAGCGATCTCGTGGTTCCAGACTGCAGCGCCTAGAAGCGCACGGCCACTTCCTTGGCAGATCGTTAGACCGATAGAGGAGAGGAGCAAAGAACATAAGCGACTGAAACAGTCCAGCAAATGAGGTTCAAATGGCTCTGAGCACTATGGGACTTAACATCTGTGGTCATCAGTCCCCTAGAACTTAGAACTACTTAAACCTAACTAACCTGAGGACATCACACACATCCATGCCCGAGGCAGAATTCGAACCTGCGACCGTAGCAGTCGCGCGATTCCGGACTGAGCGCCTAGAACCGCGAGACCACCGCGGCCGGCAACAAATGAGGTGTTGTCAAACAAAATATGGAGCCGTATCACGAAATAAGTCAGACACGTCGCGTTACAAGCCGCATGTTACAGAGGCAATGTCAGTTATGTCTGTAGAAGTAAGAATGTTGCAAAATCTAATACAAACAAGTTTCGGACGCAAGGCTTGCGATCTACCATGCATTTTCCTGGCTGACGAGCTCTTCCTATAAAGGCTAAAAGCTCCGAGGAAATATTCGTCTCGTACAATGTCGTTACGAGGGTCAAGAAACAAATGAGCGATAAAGAGGAAGACGTGCGACAAGGAGATGAGCTCGTGTATACATAGCTGGTGCGCCACAAACGTTTACGGTTGTCGGACGGCTATATTGTCGAAGCTATATGATGTGACTCTCATGGGACACGTAAGTGAAGTACCTATCGAGGTGTCCAGCACATCGTCCGACGAACACGTAGACAACCTGTGTCGACCGCGCTAGTGAGACACGCGTTCAGTGGCTTCTAAGCACTATGAGTCCACACGTAGCTGAAGAATCTTCGGATTACAGCTCGTACTCTCTACCTGTTTCCGTTTTAATAAATAAGTTTTAAAAAGGGATCACCCGTGAGTAAAAAGTTTTTTTTTAATTTTCTCCTCGACCGTGCACCGGTGAGATTGCGACATTTTTAGCGGATTAATTTTTTTTCTTGAGGCAAAATACACTGATCAGCCATAATGCTATGACCACCGACCTAGTAGCCGGTATGTCAATCTTGACACGGATAACAACTTCGACGTGTCGTGACATAGAAGCAGTGAGGCCTTAGTAGGTCGCTGGAAGAAACTGGCACCACATTCGCACGTACTTGTCACCTAATTCTCCGTAAATTCCTTGGAAGAGGACACCACGTACAATCACATTCCACATGCGTTCATTCGGGTACAGATCTGGCAACTTAGGGGGCCAGCACATCAATTGGAACTCGCCATTGTGTACTTCGAACCATTCCATCACACTCCTGGCCTTGTGATATGGCGCATTATCTTGTTGAAAAATGCCATTACCATCGGGAAGCATGATCTTTATGAAGGAGTGTATGTGGTCTGTAATCAGTGTACGATACTCCTTGGCCATCATGATGTCTTGCACGAGCTCCCTGGATCTGTGGAAGCCCACAAAAGTGTTCCCCAGAGCATAATGGAGCCGCCGCCATATTATCTGTGTTCCGTAGTGCAGGTGTCTAGGAGCTATTCCCCAGGAAGACGACGGATTCGCGCCCACCCATCGCCATGATGAAGAAGGTATCGAGATTCATCGGACCTTGCAGCGCTTTGCCACTTCGCCAACGTCCAGTGCCGATGGTCACGTGTCCATTTCAGTTGTTTGTTGTCGAAGCCGTTGTGTTAACATTGGCACATGCGTAGTCGTCGGCTGTGGAGACCCATCGTTAGGAGTGTTCGGAGCACTGTGTGTACAGACGCATTTATGCTCTGCCCAGCATTAACGCCTGCTGTCAGTTCCGTCACAATTCGCCGACCGTCCTGTTTTATTACCAGTGAGCTCAGCATGCAGCGTCCGGCATCTCTAATGAGGGGAGGCCGCCCATCATCACGACGTCTGGTTTCGCTACGTGTTGAGGATACTCACCAAAGCACTCCTCGAACACCCGACAAGTTGTGCAGTTTCCGGAATACTCGTGCCGAACCTGATGTCCATCACAACCTGCCCTCGGTCAGACTCAGATCACGCGCCTTCCCCCTCTACACGCGGACAGCACGCCCAGATACTACACGCACTGCGCGCGTGTGTGACTAGCTGTCATTTCTCGCAAGGTGATGCTTCTATCGCTTGGACGGGTTTATATCGATAGTAGATCGGTGGTCATAATGTTGTGGCTGATCACTCTACATGTATGCTGCAATATCACATTCTGATGTTCTCTTAGTTGACTGTCGTCTTCAATGGAGCTTATTTTTTGGTAAAGTTTGTCATCTCCAACTAATAATGATTTTATGTAAATAAGTTATACACAACTGCAACCAGTCACTTTTTTTGAATAATAATGCTTTATTCCATGAACCGGTTTTCGAACCTTTTCAGGTTCATCTTCAGATGGTTTCGGGAGGATCCGGGAAGTTACATCATTACTGGTAGTAGCATAATGCTGGGTGCTGGTTTGCGACAGTATAGGCGGCTTTTTTCGGATCTGTCTGCCTCCATTTTGATGTCCGGAACACTTTCACACAAACTATATTAGTTTACACTTTGACAGTGACACTTTTCCAGCATCCAGCATCCAGCAAAAAGCGCATGCTGGATGTTGGAAAAGTGTCACTGTCAAAGTGTAAACTAATATAGTTTGTGTGAAAGTGTTCTGGACATCAAAATGGAGGCAGACAGATCCGAAAAAAGCCGCATATACTGTCGCAAACCAGCACCCAGCATTATGCTACTACCAGTAATGATGTAACTTCCCGGATCCTCCCGAAACCATCTGAAGATGAACCTGAAAAGGTTCGAAAACCGGTTCATGGAATAAAGCATTATTATTCAAAAAAAAAGTGACTGGTTGCAGTTGTGTATAACTTATTTACATTCAATATACAGTCACGATTCTAAAATATCCGTAATGGATAAGCATCATAATAATGATTTATATGTGGTACTATCGTTAAAGCGCGGAGGCGCTGTAACAAATATGTATGAAAAGGTCACACAGAGAATCGCTGTTTGAAAAGGGGAAGGGGTGCTGGTGTTCGGTTTCTCTTTGAGCTAAAACGTAGGGTAAAAGGTTCCTAGCTTAGCTCAGACCAGCGGCCACTTGTAAAGCCATTGCAACATCTGTCTTAATGTAACTGTGTTACAGTATATTAAGCAAGGCTTGAATGACGAACTGAGTTGGTGACCAAGCAAATAGTGTAATCGATTAATTCCTTTTGCAAAAGATTCTAACTGGACTGAAATTAATGCTTAGCTAATGGCACCATTTGTATGTGCACCGTTCTAATTTTAAGTGCAAAAGCAGTCAGCCTTAAATAACTTCAATCTGATGCGAGACTGATGTTTCAAATTCGGTCAACCGGTGTATCGCATCTTAGTCTGCGATAAGTTTTACCGTTTGAAAAAATCTTGCTTCTTTCGGATTATACGTGCAATAAACACGTTTTTATGAGTTCTTTTCGCTTACCAATTCCGTGTTTCAGACGTGTGCGATACGTTCAAATTTTATAATAAGGTAGACAAATGGTCGTCCTGTCGTTTTGTGAAACCTTTATCCGTTTCCACGATATAGCGGTTTGAAGTTACACACAAAATGCACGTAAAATTCTGTTTTACGCGAATCGCACACGCTAAGACATTTTAAAGTGATACAGATGACGATACAAAATATATTCTTACGGCAATTACAAGAGGCGTTTGCAAAAAAATTTTCGTCGTTGGGGTTGTACGTTCGAAAGATGACGCATCTGGACATGAAACTGTGTTTCGTAGAATTTGTTAGATTTTGAGCTCTGCATTCTGACGTAATTTAAAAAAATGGTTCTTACAGTTGATTATCATTTCGTTGTTAATATTTTAAAGATTTTGTTCACCAGTAGCTTAAAATCTTCTAAAAACCTTTGAACGTGCGAAAAAATGTATGAACAAACCCCGAATTTCGCCCAGCCCAGTATAAAATGATGTACTGTTATTTAGCATTTAAAGCTTTATCGATGACCACGCAGAAAATTAAACTAACTCGAAAATCGGTATAAAAATATTTTAAGAATGGAGGTCACCATCATTCTAAACAATCGAAAATGTTTTACTGCGATTTCTTCCAAAACTACTGTGCCATCTTGTAGAAAATTTATTTTCGTGCAAAACGCGCTTAAGTTGGTCAATTTTCGTACAGAAATGAAAAATGGTAGTTTGTAATAGTTTGTCGTGCATACATTGTTTCGCGGTTCTTCTACTTATTTTTGCCATCATACTCATATTTAATTCTGATTGGTTGTTGCAACAATTGGTTGGTTGGTTGGTTGTTTTGGGGAAGGAAACCAGACAGCGAGGTCGTCGGTCTCATCGGATTAGAGAAGGACGGGGAAGGAAGTCGGCCGTGCCCTTTGAAAGGAACCATCCCGGCATTTGCCTTGAGCGATTTAGGGAAATCACGGAAAACCTAAATCAGGATGGCCGGACGCGGGATGTTGCAACAATTCGCGCCAAAATTGTTCACCTGAGTTTTTCAACAATGACAAGAATTGTAAGATAAGACAATAACAACGTGTATGCCTTTCAATAGTTTGTTGTTTGATGTGGGAATCGTTCAGCTTGCGATATAGTAGGCTTTTACATAAGTTTATCTATGTAATGTGATTGTATCGCAAGTTGATCTACAATACATGAACTATTTACATATAATATTATCATAAACTTCGCACAGTATTTAATTTTTCGATCAGTATTGTATTTGTAGTTGCTGGGTTTTATGCACTATATTAAATATTTATGGCCATTCTTCATATGGTTGCTTATACAGACTCATGTATATAAATGTAATGTGTCTAGCTATAAAACAAAAAAACATTAAAAAACTTAAAAATTTTAAAAATTGAAAAACATAAAATAAAATCACAAAACAAAAAATTATGTTGAGGAGTGTAAGAACACACAGACGCAAATTTATGCGTTTCCTTAGAGAGGGATGCATCTATAATAGGAAGCATCCATCTTAAACTTCAATGACACGCTGTGTCATATTGCACGACATGACAAATGCCATGTTTTATGACATAATGACTTGTCATGTTTACAGCATGACATTATGTGTCATGTTAGTTTACTTGACACAACGCATTATATTGCATGACGTGGGTACTAATAGTAACATCGCAAACCAGTTAACAACATGAAAACCAATGTATGCTTAAGAGCACATACATTTTGTTAAAATGTTACAAACGTAAAGGCTATAATGCCAAAATTGTATATTTTTACCGTGTACATTTTTTATGTTGCTGGTGTTACTGTGGTGGTGCTGGTGGTAGTGGAGGTTGTGGTATTCAGTGCGAGGAATGGTTTGATGCAGCTCTCCACACTGGTCTATCCCGTACAAGCGTCGCCATATCTGAATAACTACTGCACCCTATATCCATTTGAATAAAGAAAACGAACTACCACAGCCGTGTCGTCAAAGAAACTTATTTCAAACGACTAATTTTGACTCAACACTTACGCCATCTTCGGATCCCCTATAAACCAAAAGAGTACTTTGATTTATTGGCCCATTTATCGTGTAACCCATATAATAATACTTGTATTGGATTACAGACATCAGGAATGTGTTTACACCACTGACTGACTGCAACAAAATACATATAGAAGAGCCGAAGATGGGGGAAGTGTAGTGCCGAAACTAGTCATTTGAAATAAACTCACTGACTGACTGCAACAAAATACATATAGAAGAGCCGATGATGGCGGAAGTGTAGTGCCGGAACTAGTCATCTGAAATAAACTTAATTGGTAACACAGCTGTGGTGTGTTCGTTTTCTTTATTTATATCATCAGTCGTCGTTCGACGTCCGCGAGAAAGATGCACTTCCACAAGTTGTACATCCATTTGAATCTGCTTACTCTGTTCATGCCTATGTCTGCCTCTACAATTCCCACCTCCCAATTCCTCCCATTACTAAACTAACCATTCATTGACGCCTCAGGATGTGCCCTATCATCCGATCCCTTCTCTCACTCATTTGTGCATGAATTTATTTTCTCCCCTCTTTGATTCAGTACCTCCCAGATAATCTTCAACGATCTTCTACAACCCTAGATTTCAAGAGATTCTGTTCTCACCTTATCTGAACTGCTTGTCGTCCACATTTCACTTCAGTACAAGGCTACACACCAGCCGAAAACCGTCAGAAAAGACTAAATAACACTTAAATTTCTTTTTTTTCAGATATGCTTTTTGTACTATTGCCAGTCTGCATTTTATATCCTTTCGACATCGACCATCATTCGTTACTTCGCTGCCTTAATAAGTAAAGATACCTACTACTTTAAGTGGATAGTTTCCTAATCTATTATTTATTTCGACTACATTCCATTACCCTTGTCGTGCTTTTGTTGATGTTTACCTTATTACCTGTTTTCAAGACGCTGTCCGTTCCGCTCAACTGCTCTTCCATTTCTTTACACACTCTAACTGAATTACCGTGTCATCGGTCAATTTCAAAGTTTTCATTTCTTCTGCACGAACTTTAATTTCTTCTCCAAATTTTCCTTTGGTTTCCTTTACTGCTTGCTTAATGTACAGATTCGATAACATAGAAGATAGGCTACAACGCTGCCTCACTCCCTTCTCAGCTATTGCTACCTGTAATGTCCTCCAGCTGCTTATAACTGTAGTCTGGTTGTTTCTCTACATGCTGTTCATAATCATTCGCTCCCTGCATTTTACCCCTGGTGCGTTCAGAATTTCAAAAAGTGTATTCGAGTTAATATTGTCAAGAGTTTTCTCTAAATCTGCTGATGCTATAAACTTTAAGTTCGCCTTCCCTTGACCTATCTTGTAAGATACGTCATAGGATTATTATTGCCTCGCGTGTTACTACATTTCTCCGAAATCCAAACTGATATTCTCCAAGGTCGGCTTCTACCAGTTTTTACATTTTTTTGAAAATAACTCGTCTCACTATTGCGTAGCCATGACTTGATAACGCTCTGAGTCCCAATGGTTTCTGCCTGAAACCACACCCACGTTGTTTTTAGTACCAGTGGCTTTCGCATGAAACAAGACAGAGACTACTAGTGGTACACTGAGGTACTTCTACGAATGTAGTACACTGTAGCAATCACTTGCAGCGTTCAAAGCAACAGTTAGCGCGGAGATGATGCTATGTGATTGTAGGAGATTCTGACCTGCCTTTTTTTTATTGGCAGTACCGAGAACATCATTGACAGTGAAAGTAAATATATCTAAGTTATTCTAAATTTTAGTTTGCATTACTGTTTTTATGAGTATTATCGAAATGACACCACTGGGACAGTATGCAGTTGCGATAAAAACTATCAAAATTTAGGCCCATTTTAGCTGGTTTTTTTAACTATAATTTGTTTTAGGCGTTATGAGTTAATGGAAGTTTAGAGATGGGGGGATTTTGTCTAGGAAAACTGCGAAACTGCTGTCAGTAGTATATCACATGAAATGATGCGTGGTTGAAAACTGTGTTCCATTGGTCGCGAAGCGAAACCACCTCCTTAAAGCAAATGACTGTTTACCTTTTGACAATCTTGTTTTGATGCGTAATATGATAATGAATGTTAATCACGTGAAAAATTGTAAAATTATGGATTTCTTCATATAGTTAGGACTCAAAGAGTTAAATTGTCGGTACATGCCTTTTTTGGAACTTGAATTATTACATTCTTTTTGAAGTCTGAGAGTGTTTCCCCAATCTCAAATATCTTGCACACATGCGGAAAAGTCAAGCCATGGCGGCTCTCCCAAGGAGGTCAGTATTCTTCTAGACGACAGAAAGTAAAATGAACGCACCGAGGACGGTGAAACTTCGCCGAAAAAAGTATAGGTGGATAAGGAAAAAGCTGTTTGCTCAGTGCAGACCTTTTCCAAAACACATGGCTAGAGAAGAAGCAAGTTACACGACTGCGCCATCGACATCTCATCAAGGCCCAAGTTGATGTCCCGAAAGCGCCATTGCAAGGCATTAGAGAGCTTTGCTACTTCTCAAGGGCCCGTAAACGACTAAGGAAAGAAGAAGAAGAAGAAATGTGGTAGGGCGAAAGGACAGCTGGCGTTTTACTCCCGGAACTGGAAACTGACCCAACATAGGAGAAGAGAAGAAACTCAAAACAAGAGGATCTGAGTAAGGGTTTAGAAAACTTCGTACATCCAGGAACAAATAACGCTGTACAGGCACTGCTTTTGTTCAGCGCCGCGCCTTTGGCTACGAGCAACAACTATCAGATGTCGACCGCCTTAGCGCACCACTCAATGTAGACTCCAGCAGAACAGAGAGCCTGTCATCGCCAGTTGCGCTAATGAGGGAGGCCAAGTACATGGAATCGCACAAGAAGCTTTAGTAATATGAAAATGTATTTCCGTATCGATTGCAAAGTATTTTTGCTAACAGCTAGGCAACTTATTACTTCCACGTATGTCTCGCAAAACGACCCCAACAAATAAATCTAAGACTCTATAGCCAAAATGAACGATAACTGACAGTCATACTTCCGACAGACCATTCGCGAATGGAACAGGATAGGGCGCCAAATAAAGTTCCACCGTCCGCCACACACCGTAAAAATTATTTGCAGAGTATGATGCAAACCTCGGCTTGTACGGGACGTAAGCATTAATTTTTGTATTGTATTGTATGGAACTGGGGACCTAGAAACGACAGAGAGGCTTCGTCCCCGCCGTAGCCCTCAGTGGTTCACAACCCCACAACAGGCTACAGCAGTCCACTCACCCCACCGCCACCTCACACCAAACCTAGGGTTATTGTGCGGTTCGGCCCCCCAGTGTACACCCCCTCCCCCTTCCCCACCCCTCCATCCCCCTCACCCCTCCCTCCCTTACCTTCCACCTACCTCCTCCTCTCCCTCCCCCATCCCCCTACATCATACCTCCCCCTCCCTCCTCCACCTTCCCCCCTCCTTCCTCCACCTTCCCCCCTCCCTCCCCCCTAACCCTACATTGAACCTCCCCTCCCCCTCGTCCCCCTCTTCGCTACCCTCCCCCTCCTCCCTCCCCCGCCCCCCCTCCACGCCTCCCCAGCAGATTAGTGCCGGGGACCGGCGCACCTTCCCGCCCGGAAAGCAGTGCGTTAGACCGCACGGCTAACGGGGCGGGCAACACTAATTTTGATACTTTTCTTCTTTCCTTCCTTTGCCTGCAAGATTTTTTCACGAGTTCTGTTTTGATGACGGTATTTGAGACTAAGGTATTGTGTGAAATGTGTAACTTCGATAAATAACAGTTGTATAGCACTGTGACAAACACATGAAAGATCTGAATTTCGTCACTATAAATTCCAGAAAGTGTACGTTTGGTGTCGATTTGCAGGTTCCCGCAAGCCGGAATAATGCGATACATATATTTTAAGCTTTCCTTTCCGGACTTTTTGTACTGGTTATTCTCAAAAACAGAAGCTACAAAACCGATTTTTAAAATTACCAGGTCTTTTGAAAGAATAGGGAGATTTTTTATGTATACAGTTTTAACACATAATTTACTTTTACAAAGGCACGAGCTGGAGCATTCATTTCGCTTTGCCGAGATAACACTGAAACAAGAATTTCAGTTCGTGTAACTCAAGTAATATACGAGGATTGGAACTTTAATAGCAGCAATTACTTATTTACAGTGTATAAAAAGATAGATACGAATTTCAAAATATTTCATATAAATAATTGGCACAATTGAAGTTCTTCTTTTCTTGTTAAACGTGCCTTTTGTCTTTTGTTTCAGTGCGCCTCCATGATTCCATACAGGAAGAGAACTTCCACTATTTGGTCTTTGATCTGTAAGTATACCCACAACTTTTCTGTAGACTGTTTGAAATGCAGCTGCTTTAAAATAATTCATTTATTTTGATATTTTTACTTCTCATTATAATTTTACTTAATTTCAGTTTATCTGTTCAGAAATTCGTTGTATGATAGAGAAGTTTTGTATATTCATAGTTTTCAATGTGTCTGCATAAAAGCTCTTGCACCACCCGATGAAATATACTTAGAGACAGCAGAAAAGGTGATAAATAGTAGCTTTTTTGTCTTATAGATCAAAATCTGTAAAGGCTGCTGGCGTACAGTCTTCTGTGCCTGAAGTCTACTTATTTTAATAAATAACAGCGCTAGTTGCATAAATATATTCCGAATGCGACCAGTGTCGTCCACTGGGTCATTTTCAAGGGTCAAGTAATTATTTAACCCAGGATTATCGAGAATACATCAGTGGTCTGGATAAATTTATTTCTCATTCTCACGTACATAATATCTATGTCAACTGAAGTATGCACTTGAAGAGCAGAGGTTATTTTGCAGTTGCTTGCGATGCACTCAACTCATAGCCTATTTTCTATTCATTCTTCGCATAGCAGAATAACACTTAGTGCTGAGAGTTATACTTAGCATGGCAGATTTCATTTGCCCTGAGTAAAAGTAGAACTCCATATATTTTTCCCTTAGAACAACAACATGGTGCAACGCCACACTTTGCCTAATTGGGGTATAACTTCGAGCTAAGGGCGTTAGTTTGGCTGTTATTGTCGCTGGCCGGTGGTTGGTGGTATGTTTCCACATGTCCCCTTCACTCCAACAGAGATATACGGTTTTCGCACATAATCGTCGCTGTAAACCTGTTTTGTACGCCTCTGAAAATCTCGTCCAGGTGCGGATGTCAATAACGTCTTCTGAGCTGTTGCAGTACCGCAGCCGGAATTGTTACTTGGTCACATGAGCTGTCAGTCCCCTCCTTTTACCCGTGGCTTCTACAAAATGCAGCGCTTAACGTATGTCAGGTGACGGCTCAGTCAGAGTTCATGTACTGGTAGTCCCAAACATTTAGGGCCATAATTATCCAGATGCTAGAGAATCCTGAGCTGATATTTTCATACAAGGGAACAACTATCCGAAATGATTATTACAGCCGGTACGAGGCCATGAATGAGGCCCGTGTTTGGAAAATGCAAATGTTTAGTAACAAACAGCCGCAAGCGGCATCTACGTTGCTGGCGCTACCTTACACAACTAACCACATTCATTTGTGATATGTCGATGATAATTGCCACAGTTTACAGCTAATGAATACTTGTGGAACATCGCCCGTTACAAGACCTTACAGGCTTGCATTTAATGTATGGTGCAGCGAGATGTAGCTCTCAGAAACCCTACGCCTTCGCACATTACGTACCCTTTCCGAATGAAATTTTGACATCATCCCCCTAACAATGAAATCGTCTCGATACATTTTCATCTAAACGCCGCAAACCACCTTCAGGCGTGTGGCGGAGGGTACTTTGTGTACCACTTTCACCACCCACTTTTCTTGTTCCAGTCGGGCTTGATTCACGGGAAGAACGATTGCTAGTAAGGTTCCGCCTGTGCTTCGATTTCTCACATTTCATTTTCATGGTCTTCGCGCAAGGTGTAATGTTGTTGCTTTAATTTCTTCTGAAAGCGGTACTGATAGACAATAAAAGCGGGTTAAAAGCTGTGAGCTGTCTGGGGAAGTTAACCTTGCATTACTGCGCAACTGTTTCACCAGGTATCCAGTCTAGCTTACCAAATTCCCAACCAGACTAACATTAATTATAATCTTTTAATAGTCATACGACAACCGGTGATATATATATATATATATATATATATATATATATATATATATATATATATAAAAGAGAATTTAAATAAAAATAAATAAATCAGTTTATATTTGGAAATTTATTTCAACATTGATCATTGAAATTTCAGCATATTAAACTTGATTCATAACTAAACTGGTGCCTTATTTAGGATTGTGAAAATGTGAGATTGTAATCTTACGGAACACATCAAATATGGAGCCAAGATTGGGAGACTGCATACAACACTGCATTCATAAAATAACACACGAAGAACGTTGAAACATATGCAAGAGGAAATTAACCACAACCAACCGATTCAATTTTCAACCAAAGAATTTACGTTCGTAGCGCTATCCTGTCCGTCATGAAATTACCACACACTGGTATACTAAATTCATACTAACACTCTGTGTCTTCCCGAAAAGAATAGCTGAGGGCTACTTTGATGATTACACCACGTGCTTCAAGTGGTCAACTTGGTTTACACAAAGAGTGTAACTCCACAATAATTTTGATAATTAAAATAAATTAGATCGAAAAGCAATTTACAAAAGAAAAACCTCGAACTGGTTACTATCGTCTTACTATTAACCTGATGGGTCAAACAATTGTATAAGCACGTGGTACTGGTCTCACAAAGTACACCCCACGTGGGTTAAACATAAAGAAAAGTTGCCATATTGAAAAATATTGTCAAGACGAGACGTTATAATCTCACGCACATTCGCACTGAAGATTGATGATGCTAGTTAGAGTTACTGATCAACACGTGGTTCCACTTTACTCACAAAGTAGTGACAAAGCAACTACCGGAATATATTCTGAACTTCACACTCGAATTACACTGCGTTGCAATTTAAGATAACATTAGATATTTTAGAGCTAAACCTGAAATAAAGGTGATTAAATTTTCAGTTAGGCTGAACTTATGAAATCCATTGTCCTACGGACTTAGCAGACACGCGCTTAGCCGGAGATCTTACCACTTCAGACGCTCGCCGCAGACAGACTGCCCTGGTCCCTTCCTGAAGGTGGCTCACGAATACAAATGGAAGTGGCCAGAGGGGCAGCTTCCTATACCAACATGACAAGGAACGGACAGGACCATACTAAGAATAGAAACCTCTCTGCTTTTAGAAAGCATAGCTACCTGTTCCGACGTTGGTCCTACTGTTCTCTAGCAGACAGGCTTGTCTGCTACCCTCAAGCATGCAACTAGAAATACATTTGCTCATTCATCCTCTCACACAGAAGGGAAGGGGGATGACAGTATCTTATCACATACAGTATATAAAAGAAAGCGGATGTAGGTTCCGTATGAGACTGTGTGACATGAATTACATATAAACTGTGTTTTAAAGTGTAGTAGTGTGACAGATCGTTCTTGTTTACGTAAAAAAGTAACACGTTCCACTACTCAGTCTCCTCCCAGATAGTCAGAAACGCCACAGTAAATTTAGAAGAGGAATTTATGCCGCAAATGACAACAGATTTAAGAAATTAACATGAAAGGAATCCAACAGAGACCTTTCAAAGGTATAGGTAGCAAGAATTAATATATTGGTTGTCTCTTCTAAGAATTCTTCTAACTCTCGGAACTTTAATGGTAAAATACACCGTGATGCAGAACGTCTCTCTTGCAGCGTCTGCCACCAGAGTCGACTGACCGTCTCCGTGATGAGTAAACGGTGTAGGTAGGTCCTGTTGCTTGATTTTGACGGGCTGTCCATACAGATTTTATTTTGGTATAGCTTATAGGCAACTCCATCCAAAGCTGTAACTGATATTGGTTGATTTTTAGGGTTCCGTACCTTAGTCGGTAAAACGGAACCCTTATGGGATCACTTCATTGTCAGTCTCTCTCTCTCTCTCTCTCTCTCTCTCTCGCTCTCTCTCGCTCTCTCTCTGTGTGTGTGTGTGTGTGTGTGTGTGTGTGTGTGTGTGTGTGTGTGTGTGTGTGTGTGCGTCCGACCTTTAAAAATCCTTTTTCTCTGGAGCGAATAGACGGATCAAGTTGAAATTTATGCCACGTACTAAGTCTATAGTTCCTTGGCGGTTCCAGAAAATTAAAGCTTCTAAGTGAATGTAATCAAAAGATACTGCCATTTATGTCATGTATTTTGATGCTCGCAAACTCACTCATTAAAACGTCTAGGGTCCTTCCCATTGACCTAGAATCATGTAAGTCGGCGAGAAGCTAGGTTTCAAAGTACAAGTGAAGGGAAAAGTTCGAAAATTGTTAATTTGTAATTATATGACATAAAAAATATTTCCTTTTTCATTTGTTATTCGACTTCAAATATAAAATTAAAACATTCTCGAAACTCTTGGAATTCCTGAAACCGCTATCGTGATAAATATCATTGTCAATAAGAATCAAAAAAATTCTCGATTCCCGGGATCGATGAACTGTATGTTTACGTAATTAAGTTTGTACGAAGCCGTTAGAGCTCTAGCCCTACCCGCACCTGGCCAGTTTTCTCTACAACTTCGTTGAAAACTTGCTTTGTGCTGTACTCAGTTGTGAAACTAAATTGCTATTTTCTCTTGTTAATGTTCGAAGTATAGAAAGAAGGCAGTTAGTAAGAAGACTTTATTCTAAAAGTCTGTTATGTCAGTGACGAAAGGCTAATGGGCTAGCGGTTAATCACATCGTCCTTCCTACATTTCCTGTGCGTTGCAATAATTAATAGCATTCGGACAATGTCTTGTATCATTGTCTTGGCAAAACATACGTGAGTAGATGTCACGTTTTGCTTTCACTACTTCTCGTAGCCCTTAACCTCTAACTACAACTTTATGTCAATGCCAGTAGGTGCTAGCAAACTGCAGCAGACTTTTATCCCTGTGTGTGCTTGGCATGAATCCCGCTAGACAGTATAACACTCCTCAGAGATGCCCATTCACTCACTATATAGTAAGATTAGACCAGACGTCAATACATGTTTTAGTCATTCTTGATAGAAAAACCTGTCTTAATACACACACACACACCGAGGGAGGACTCGAACCTCTGACGGGGGGGGGGGGGGCAGCCGCGCGAACTGTGACAAGGCGCCGTAGACCGCACGGCTACCCCGCGCGACAATATCTGTTGATTTTATGGTGGGTCGGGTTTATCTGTGCTGTAGGCCCACAATGTATACGTGAACACTGACGAAAAGGTGTCTCACTGATTTCTTTGATAATCATGTAAATGTGGGATCGACGACAGCGTGCGTTTGGCCCATAGGGCTCTCAGCGCCTCATTTCTATTCTAGTCATTATCACGTTGGTAGACAGTACTACTTGAATTTAATTATTTCCACAAACGGCAATTAGTGTTTGGAGTTGGTGGTTTACTGTGCAGAAATCTGCTTTCGCGTATAGTGTCAACATGAACTCTATTGAATCTGTTTTAAGTGCTACCAGAAAAGAAAATTACCAGGAAAATTTAGCAGCAAGGGAACAATGGCTTCGCAGACCAGATACATTGAGAAAGTGACGAAGTCAAATAAGCGTAACTACAAGCGAACATAGAACTGTATAATAAGCGTATGTTGTTGTGTGGATGTATCATAAGAATGTCTGATTTTCATCCCGTAGGTTAATTCGTTAACCAACACATGTGTTAGGGATCGTATACATTTGACCGAAAAAAATTTAAAAAAGCACGAAACCTCCCACTTAAACAAAAACGCGAAACGGAGAGTAACGAAAGCTGAACGTTATTCCGTTCTTGCCCTAAACTATACCTAATTATGTACAAAACAATAAAATTCCCCAAAAACAATTCTTTTTTTTTCAGACAAGTTATGCATATTATTATGATTATTATTGTTGGTGTCGTTGGCAGTGGAAGTGTTGTATAAATATGTTGATAAGCACAACTGTTATACACCAGATGCTATTAATATCACACTCTCATATTTATCTGAGTCTAAAAGTTTGTGAACACCCAGAATGTAAACTCACGAGCAGCCACTGTTCATTCGTTTTCAATGTCTGTACTTTCTAAAGTATTACATGTATAAATGTGATTGATACATGAATAGAACCGCAAACTCGCCATGTTTTGCATTGTGCCTACCAGTTGGCGTTAAGAGTGCAGTGCCTTGACGAAGTGGCGGCGAAGGAGGAAAAGAGTTTTTGTCATGTCCGAAAGAACAGATATCATCTTCATATATACAGGGTGAAAAGTATTTAAACCGACAAACTCTGGGAGGTTGTAGAGGACATTAAAACAAATATTTTTCCCTAATGTCATTTTTTTTCGTATTAGGATTATTTAAACTGGTGGAGGCCGTATTACGCTCTTCAGTTGTAGGCAACTGCTATCCACCAGTGTAGTAGTGCATCGTCTCTGTTCACTAATGGAGAGATACGACTGAAGTGAGTACACTGATATGGTTGGTGCGTACTACGTAGCGCACCACAACGGACGAGCTGTACAGCAACAATATCCTAATCGCCGTATCGCACATCATACGACCTTTGTTGCTGTGTACCAACGTCTGCATGAGACCGGGTCACTTAGCAGATTACGTGGATAGGGACGCTGTCGCGCGGTAAGAACGCTGCAATTGAGGAAGCTGTCTTGCAGCATGTGGAGCGAGATTCTTCAATCAGCACTCGTGCAATTGCACGTAACATGGGGACGAATCAGACGAATGTGAGAACAGTCCTTTGAGAGCAATTGTTACGTCCATTTCACTTATAGCGTGTCCACAACCTGGAACCAGCTGATTATCCACCCAGAGCACAGTTTTCGCAGTGGTACCTGAACAGTGTGAAATACATCCCGCATTTCCATCCTCTCTATTGTTTACCGATGAAGCAACGTTCGGGCGTGATGGAGTCTTCAACATGCACAATTCGCATGTTTGGAGTGAGGATACCCACATGCACAGTTACTAGCGCTCATCAAGTGCGGTTCTTCGTTAATGTGTGGGTCGGTGTTGTTGGGGACTGTTTAATAGTGCCGTATCTGCTACCTAGGCCATTAAATGGCAGGCACTATTACAATTTTCTCGCCAGAGCATTGCCAGAATTGCTGGAAGACGCCCGGCTCCCTACAAGACAACACATGTAGTTGCAACGTGACGGGGCGCCGGCACATTTCAGTCGTCGTGTGCGTCGATTCCTGGACCGACGGTTCCAAGAAACGTGGATTGGCAAAGGTGGTCCTGTACCATGGCCTGCTCGATCCCCAGATATGTCACCTCTGGACTTTTTTGTGTGGGGAGAGATGCGCAACCTTGTTCACACAACTCCTGTTGCATCAGAAGAGGATCTGGTTGCCAGGATAGTAGCAGCAGCAGCAGCAGAAGCAATTCAGGATACTCCTGAGGCTTTTGCCCGTGTCAGACAGAACATGATCCGACGGTGTAACCTTTGTTTACGTGTGCAATGGAGGCATTTTTGAAAATCTACTGTAATTGAAATTGGGTTGTGTTAATGTGTTGTCTCTTGGTCAAAAAAAAGGAAAAGTGTTTGTTGATTTAATTGACTTGCCGCCAGAGACATCTTCCTCTACCGGTTTAAATACTCCTTATAGGAAAAAATGACATTAGGGAAAAATATTTGTTTTGATGTCCCTTATGACCTCCCAGAGTTTGTCGGTTTAAATACTTTTCACCCAGTTAAGGCTCACTGGCCATTGACCATCTTCTTCTGTGCGGATGCACGAACAGTGCCCAAACTCTTACGGGAATCGGCAGTAAAGCCGCGAGTAATGAGTATGATGGGCAGGGGCACTTTGAATGTACTGCGGGACAATAAGTTGCGAATGTGGGTCTCACAAATGCGTGCCAGAGATGCAGTCGCACTATCCTCTGTGTCCTCAGTGGCTCAGATGGATAGAGCGTCTGCCACGTATGCAGGAGATCCCGGGTTCGAGTCCCGATCGGGGCACACATTTCAACTGTCCCCGTCGACTTATATCAATGCCTGTATGCAGCTAGGGGTGTTCATTTCATTGTAATTTAAAGTAATGGGACATGTCGCGCAAGAGGTATATTTAGCGCGCTTTTTCCTCTACTGCCTGTTCGAAAAACTTTGCGTGACATCACATATCAATAATTCCAAAAACGTTGACCGATGTTACTTATATCCGTGTGACAAATATGCGAAATGGATTCTGATAATTTAAATTCTGTAATACGGTATTGAGAAATTAATTTTAATATGCGTTTTGGAACAGCTCCGCCTCATAGCCCTTAATTACGAGCCGCGCCTGGTTGAAGTGTTTATTTGCGGACAATGAGATATTCACATAAGAGCACGGTTTTAGCAAAGTTGCTGGATTTACTGAACTGACGCTCCACGCATGTCAGAAAGTACTCAAATGTTTCGGATTATTTTGCAAACACTGCAGAACTTTTCTGGAGAATTAATTAGGTCGTTCTTCTCTTCTTGTAATATATCGTTTTTGCACATTCCTTCATGCTCTTCTTCCTCCTCCTCCTCAGTAGAGGAGAATTGCCATAAAGGCAGAAATCCCTTACATCAACGGCTAAGAATGCGACAGTCTGATGAATAAGCGTGAGAGCTCAAGTCGGACGACTTAGGTCGTAGATTAGGTCGTAGAAGTCGTGCTAACCCACAGCCTGCATGCTTTTCCAACTAAACCCCCCCACCCCCCCCGCCAATGCCCGTGCAGAACATCAGCCCTAGGTAAATCCTTTGCTCGACAGATTCCAAGGGCTAATGAACGAAGTGAAATTTCAAATCCAGAATCTTACGTACATCTACATCTGTACTCGGCAAACCACTTTGGAGTGGATGGCAGAGAATACCCACTTAGGGCTGCTTCGGGTTCCACAAAAATCCTTGGACCTGCAAAACAATGTAAGTACGAATCCAGAATTATTCGTAGTCCTGTACATTATGATACACTGAAATGTATTCGCAGTTGCGAATATGGACAGTCATCACCTGTATAATGAAATGATGACAATGAAAATTTGAGCAGGACGGGGCTCGAACCCGGATTTCCCGCTTATCGCGAGCGGTTATATAACATACATACATGTCCGAAGGAACACTGCATGAGAATTCGGAATAACACGGGCACTGCAGTATCCTAAAAGATATACTGTTGGGTCGATCATTCAAAGCTTTATCGATGGCCACGCAGAAAATTAAACCAACCCGAAAATTGCTATAAAAATAACTGTCAGAAGGAAGGTCATTCTATTTCTAACCAATAGAGAGTGTTTTAATGCGTTTTCTTAAAGAACTACAATCGTATCAGTTACAAAGTTTATTTTCGCACAAAATAAACTTAAATTCGTCAATTTTCATACAGTATCGAAAAGTTGATAGTATTTTGTCGTGCATGCATTGTGTCACAGTCCTGCTTATTTCAGCGGATGGGTTGTTGCAACATTTCGCGCCAAAATTATTCACGCGAGTTTTTCTAGTGGAGGTTTATTAATACTAAAGTTTTACGATCGTACACTTTAAATAAACAATGACAAGAATTTTTAACATAAGAGATAATGACAATATATATTGCTTTTCAGTAGTTTATCATTTGTTGCGCGAATCATTCAGATAATGGCAAAATCATGGTAGAGTAAGAGTTGGGAATCTTAATGAAAAAATGCTCCTGTCTGAACACAAAAGAGACGAATATGCCCTGAGCAGAGTTAGAGACAAAAGAAGGGAAGTAGTTTTTCGATTTATCTGGCAGCTCAATGAACTGTGTCAAAACATCTTACATATTCGAGCTTTTTTTTTACGAGTTAACACTATTTACGCAGTGCAATGAGCTCTCTTGGCTGTAGAGTGTTGGTACACCTGCATCTTGCAGTTAATAGGCTACACCCTGACCTTGCGCCCGAAGTCCAGAAGATTCGCCGACCATAATAAACAATGGCTGAAGAGCATACATGTAATACGTAGAAAGTAAAATTTCTGGGGCTGGATTTGTTCCTGGGAGGATACTACAACTTTTTTTATTTGTATGTGGAAGGAATTAATTCTTTTTCCTTAGGGGACCATTTCTCCACCAAACCCATCTCCTGTTACATGTGTGTTGAGGAGTGTAACAACAAATAGACACAAATTTATGTATGTATGTGGTGTCTGTTCTTTTGGAAATGTCCGAAAGAGCAGACACCACGTATATAACTAAGATAATGAAGGCCAATGATCCCCTCATTGCAGATGCACAACAAGCTCGAACTCTTATGGGGATCAGCAAGATGCTACAAGTAATGAGTCTAATGAGCAGGGGCACTACCTCAGTAATGCGTGGTAGAAGTTGAGAATTTCGGTCTGACAGGAAACATGCTAGGGTATTCCATGTGATTGTGGTGACAATTTTTCTGGATGGTGTGGTCAGTACAGTGGCTTGGTGAGCATGAGATCTGGTTCAAATCCTGGTCTGGCACAAATTTTCAACTTGCCTCCTTGATAAATGTATTTAATTCTTTTGTGTCTAAATTCAGTGGAAGTGTCTTGATTTCTCTTAAGTCATTCTTCCATTATAAAGTGCTACATCAGAACTGCTTCTCTGCTGCCCTTACCTTTCCTGAAGCCAAACTGATTATGTACTTCTAGAGAGGGAATGCATCTACAGTAGGAAGCATCAGAGAGTGGGGGTGCATCTATAACAGGAAGTATCCCAGAGTGGGGATATATGTGTCCTAAACTTCAATGACATGTTGTGTCATATTACACACATTACAAATTTTTGGATGACATTATGATGTGTTTCACATTATATAGCATGACATCATGTATTATATTACTTTACGTGACATGATCCATTATATTACATGACATAGGTACTGATATTAACAAGTAAAGAATTGTGACTATATCAGGATAATGTGATTTAAATTTCTATGAAGCTACCAGATAAGTTGAAAAGCTAGTCTCCATCTCTTACATCCCTAACTCTGCCCAAGAGTTATTCAACTTTTTTGTGCTGTGATATCAGCATTTTTCATTCTGGTTGACAGTATATACCAATACACCTTGGATTTGGGAAGACATGCAACCAAGTTGATTTGGACATGTTGAAACCACCCTTTTGGTATGGTAAATTGGCTTAGTGGTTGTTGTGCACATCATCCCAATTTGCCTTTCTGATGGGGAATATGCATATGTGTCCATTCTCCTCAGTGTGTCTTGAAATAAGGCCATACAAAACATAAGGCCATACAAAACAGTCTGGAACAAGTTTTATCATTGGCCGGATGCCAGGATGTGCTAAGTTGTGTAGTTGATCGAAAATGAGTTTCTGAAATTTCTGTGGTGCTAGGGGACATGTTCAATTCTGTGAGATGTCACACAAAATCTGTCTTGCTGCACCTGGTAAGAAGTGATTTTCAGTCTTGAGATTTGTGACTGTGTGACTGAGTAGGTCTTAAATTTAGTTGTGTTGCTGTTGTTCTTCTATGAGCCCATCGTAATTAATTTGTGTGGAGATAGCATTGATGTGTGATAAGTAATTGGCTACAGTCTTATCCACATCTTTTAGGTGGAATACATCCACGAAGAACTGTGCAGTGTTACCAGGTTTCAGAAACATCTCGGGCATAAATCTTTTGGTGAGTCACGGATGGAATCCACCAGTGGCCAGTATTTCTTGTAGATCAGGAGTAGTCAACCTTTTTTTTACCTATCACCCACTTTTGTATCTCTGTTCATGATAAATTTTATAACTGCCCACCCATTCCACAGTAAGGGTGGTTTGTAAAATAGGGAAGTAACTTTACTTTCTAAATTTGTAAAGCAAGTTGCAGCAATTCAAAGCATACAATAGTAATTACTTAACAAATTCTTTATGTCAAAATTTTATGAAAATGTTTTAAAAAACCCCTGCCACATGCTGCACACCATGGAAGCTGGAATGCCCGCTAGTAAACAGTAGGGACCAGGTGACTACCACTAGTGTAGATAATTAATGGTCTACCTTCGACATCATCTTAAACTGGTGCATTTCCTCGTAGACTGTAAGAAGTTCATGGTTGTAAGCTGATCATTTGCTCAGTGAGGCTGTGAGTTTCTGGGAAAAGAATCTGAGCAATTTTTGGATGCCTGGTATCTCTTGCTGGAGGACTGTGCTGATTGCAAAATCACTCGCATCCACCATTACTGATGACTTCGCATGGGCAAGCAGATGGGCCAAGGTTTTCACATGAGTGAGGCACAGTTTTAGTTGTTGAAAAGCTATCTGCATGTCAGTAGTCCACTGCAGTTTCTGTTTGCCATTGGTGTTTTTGCAGTTTAGTGTCTCTGTTAGTGGCGCCTGTATGGTAGCTGTGTGTTGTAGGTGGCGCCAGTAGAAATGTATCATTCCCAAGAAATTGTATAATTCTTCGTATTGGTGGGGAAGGAGGTAGTTGAAGGATGATTTCCATTCAGTGTGATGTTGGAGGGCTGCCTGCAGCATTAACTGCGTGACCTATGGAGAGAACTTCGGTTTGCACACTGTTGGCTTCTTTCCTCCTTGATAATACTCCCATTTGAGATTAGGTGAGGAGAGACTCAAGAGTCTTGTTATCTTGCAAGAAGATGAGTATGTCTTCCAGGTAAGTGTAGCAAAAGGGCAGTATGAATAGAATACCGTCTAAAAATCGTTGCCACATCTGGGATGTGTTTTGAGATCATTCGTAAAAGATGATGTTCTGTACAGTGTAATGATTACTGTCTTTGGAGCATCACCAAGGCACATTGGTATCTCATGATAACCTTGCTTACAATCCAGAATGCTGAACACAGATGCACCTGCAAGACAGTGAGTTAAGTCTTATATGTCAAATTACTATCAATGATGAGGATTCTGCAGTCGCCAAATAAGTGTAATGTATCATCTTTCTTTGGTGCTAATTTGATGGGTGAAGCCCGTGGGCTGTCAGATAATCTAACTATTCCTGCTTTCAGTAGATCATCAATGGCTGCTTTTAACATGTGTAGTTTATCAGGTGAAAACTGTAGCATTTCTGATGGCACGCAGAGTGAAAGGAACTTGGGAAAAGTCTGTGGGTGACGGCAGATGACCATGGGATATGGTTAAGGGTGGGAGGTGGGGGTGTCACTTGGGCAAATTACTAACATTCTCAGTGTACAAAGATTGCATAGGTGGGAGCACTTCCCAGAAGTCAGATGGAGGTATGCCATGGCTGTATTGTGTCTGCATGGTGAAGTCTTCATCAGTGGTTGCAAGTATGGGGGATAGTGATAAGCTGTGGCGAGTTCATCAGACATTCTTTGTGTTGCTAGTCATGGTGTTTCATTATTGTCTTGTAGGCACAGAGGCTGCAATAGTGTGTCAGTGTAATGAAACAGCTTGTGTTGGATTTGTTTGACTGTGTAGTCGAGGAGATGATGGTAATGTTGATCCATTTCGGTAATTTGTTGTTGTTGTTTGGAGGTGGTGCAGTGTTGTGTTACTTACAAGGAAGGGCATAGCTGACAATGCCAGAGATTACATGGCTGGTGTCCCATTGGGTTGTGCCATTGGATAAATCCAGTAGTAGCCTGTAATAGAGGAGGAAATCTGCTCTGAAGATGGATTTGCTAACCTCTGCAATTTCAGAGTTCCATTTAGAAGTAATTCTGAATCCCAGATCTAGTGTTCATGTTTCAGAGATGGAAACAGTGACAACAGAATTGTTTGCTGTGCAAAGCTGCCCAAACTATACGTGATCCCAGCAATAGTGCAGGGTGGTGGCCAGTGGAGAATGGTTGCCAGTAGTTTCTGTTGTGCCAGCTGTGTGAAGGTCACTGTCCAGGGTGGAGATTGTGATGTCACTGTTGGCAGCAATCAGGTGTGGTTGGACCAGTTAAGCAGGCTCTGTGAACAGTGCATAGTAACACTGGTACTGCTGGCTTGTGCATGGTGGCATTATTGCCAACTGAATTGATACATTGTCTGTGTTGCATAACAATGTAGATTCTTTTGACTGTTGGGCTCCATAAGGTTCCCTTTCTGTGCAGCAACCATGGACTATAAAATTCTAAAGAATATAGCAACCAGTTGTGGAAACATAATTTATTTATCTTGTTGCAAATCGATTTCAACTGATATGAGTCATCATCAGTGCATTTTTCTAACCAATACATGCCATAAGTAGAAGTAATGTCCTTGGCAGATTACTATCATGATAGAAATCTGCCATGAACAGTACTTCTACTTATGGCATGTATCGGTTAGAAAAATGCACTGATGATGACTGAGATCAGTTGAAATCGATTTGCAACAAGATAAATAAATTATGTTTCCGCAACTGGTTGTTACATTCTTTATAATGAAGGTTCTACCTGCTAATTTGAGTTTATGGTCCAGCAGTCCCCACTCATTGGTAATTGTGGCAACCTGTTCCTGGAACAGGAGTTTTGCTACCCACAATGTTCACAACAAGCGATCAGGCATTAATAGTGGGTGATCGATGTTCACAGCCATAGTTGATATGGGTGTTCTGTTTGTTAAGGTTTCATCACGTATTACTTGTTGTAACTCTTCTTTAGGCATCCTGAAGAGACTTTGCAAGAGTGTTGGTTTTGCTGTTGAATATTCATTTTCCACTGGTGGTGCCAAGATGATACCACTAATCAAATCTGCATGTTCACCCAGGTTGGTGATGAGTGTGATGAATTTAAATGTCTCACTCATAATGTTGAGGGCGGCAAGAATGCTATCCACTATGGCAAGTCATCAAGTCATACAGAGATCTTATCCGAGTGAAATGACTGAAGTTTGGGTTGGATGCCAAATTGTGGGAGGGGTTGATATAGGTGAATCTGCAGGCATGGAAGAATGTGTGGCAGTAGTGCCAATGAATGTTCCATTACTGTATGGTAGCACAAAAAAACATGCAGTTGCAAGGGGGGGGGAGTGTCAGTCATGTCAACACCAATTTTGAGATGTAGTTCATGCAGCACGTTGGGATCATCATTCATGATTAGTGGTGATTATGATCAATTGAGTGATAGGGGTTCAGAACATACCATTTGCAAAGCAGTAGTGGTAGTGACATCGCACAGTAAATCCGCAGTATGATATAATTTTCTGGGTTTGACATCGGTTGTCAGTTCACAGTACTGGTGAGTGTCACTGTTACTTTTAATTTAAACTCTTTGTTCGAAATTCAGTCATTAAGCACCGTGTGCCATTTTGATGCAATCGTGGGTGAAAGTCATGAATTGCGACGCACAATGGTTACACGTTGGATGTGTTATTGTTTTGTGGTATCCAGCTCAGTACATATTTGCCATGATTTGTGGTCTTTACAGGGCACCAAAGTAGTTTGGTGTGGTGTAGGATAAGACATGGTGCTGTATAATAGTAACTCTTTATTGCATGAATATTATACAGTAAGGCAAATATGACTGTTCTGTTTGGAAGCACTACTTTCTGAGCACACTGTCATGTCAAAGAGCATCTACTGTAAAGGAAAGTCACCTGTCAGTGATGTTACGGGACATGGAGTTCCCGCCTACCTATGAGGGAAGTGACCATTCAGAATTGGCACACTTGAATTGCAGAAGGTCTTGTTCACAAATTAATTTATTGCTGTGGTTTGATACATCATCATCTGACACATAGTGAAGTACAGGAACAATCCACTTCTGTAGAGCTATATTTTCAGTAACTTATGTGCCCTCCTATATGTGTTTTGTGTATTTATTTCTTTTTGTGCCTGATGATGATGTCTTAAAACACATCAGTAAATTGATTTGTGACCAAAACCTTCCACAGTTTGTGTGCCAATTTTTTTTTGAAGACTTGAAATTTATTGTGCAGTTTCACCTCACAGTATTTGAAACATAGTTATGGAAACATGTTGTGCAATAATACATGCACTAAAGGATTAGATTAAAGTATATAATGTATACATGTACATAAATATATATACTGTATGTACTTTTATTCATAACTTTAAAAAACACTGTCTTCCTTCATAGCTGCAGGGTTCAGTTTCTGGTATTTTCTGAGAACTATTTCATGCGATTCATTCTTAACCCTGGAAAGACACAGAGGGGTTTGTTACACCCCACCCTTATTTCTTTTCTTGATTAATCACTTCCTCATAACTTTGACGAATGTTAGCATATAAATTATGTACCATAACTTTAATTTAGAAAATGTGCTATTTGAGTTTTGAAGGAAATTCTCAGAAAATGCATATTCCACAGAATGGATAGCTTTGTGGTTTAAAGTAATATAAGCCTTCTCGTATTGGTTGGCAAACTTGTGTTTCTTGTTGAACATCTGTCACATTGGCATCACTGTAATGGCGCTGTTATTTCTCTTCTAGTAGTAACATCATGTTGTAAAGAGCATTCAGATTGTGGATTTATTGTTTAAAAGTGGTGATCAAAAGTTATTTGAAATTGAAGATTCCGGTTACATTGTAGAAGAAATAGAAAAGGACAAGAGTTGAAAATGAGTCATTTACAAAGAATGATGGAAAAATTCCAAACTGAAAATGGAAAAATGTATCAAAAGGAGCAAAGGATGGGAAGTATGTTGTAGTCTAAAAGTACTCACATTTGCAAAGCTAAGGAAACTTTTAGGAATGGCATTGAAGTGTTTCACAATATGTCTGGACTTTGCAAGATGCCATTAAAGAAAGACAAATCTTTGAGTGAAATATTCAATCATTCTTGATTGGCACACTTCCTTCAGAGAATAAAAAAAGGAACTGTTATGAAGCACTATGTACTCTGCTCAAACACAAAAGGGGAAACATTTCTTGGAATCTTAAACGCAAGAAGATCCAAAGTTGGGTATGCTGCTGAAATGATTAGGTATGGAAGAAGATGCAGAGATGAAAGAGAGAAGGGGTGGCTAAAATGAGTGCATCAAAGAATTCAGATGTCATGAGAGTCAATGTGACAGGAAAAACATGACTAGAAAAGAAACTGCCAGCTCATTTAACTATAAGCAAAATGCATAAAGAGTTTCTTAATAAAACTAAGAAAATATTAAATGAATGTCAGTATTTGTTGTATTATTCTGGTTTATGTTCAGTCTTTAATTTAGATTTTTGATGCTTAAAAACTAATACTTGAAGTGAGTATCTGAGATTAAAAATCTTCAAAGGAGCAGAAATAAACCTGCAAGAAAAGAACCAGCTCATTGCTTCATATCTTGTGCAAAACACTCGAGCAAAGCACTTTTTTGAAGAGTTGAACCTGCTTTCTGAAGGAACTTCGAGCATCAGTTTTGATCTTATGCAAAGCCAGCCTTTGCCAAAGATCAATAAGGCTGAGATATATTATGCCCACAAAATATAGTATTGAACATTCGGGATTGTAATCATACACCAGAGAAATCTTCTTCTACAGGTAGCTAGAGACAGTGCATGGCAGAGGCTGCAATGAAGTAACATTCTTTTTGAATCAGTTTCTCAGTAATATAGTAAGTGAGAAAGTAAACAGTGTGACAGGACTTCTCTTATTTTCCAATTATTGTATGGGGTAGAAAGAAAATTGTACTGCACTAACTTTCCTGATTTGATTCTGCCAGGAGAAGAAACTACAGTTTGAAAGGTTTTTGCCCCTGTGTGTAGTCTTCTATATGCCATAGACTGGTTGGTTGGTTGGCTTGGTGAAAAATAAGGTAAGGAAGAAAGAAAGTATTGTGTACCTAACACAATATGATGATATCTTTTCAACAGTGGGAACATTGTTTACATCTTCTTATGTACTGTTTGTCAGTTGAAAAACAGGGTGTGGAAAATGATTGAAAATAGAAAAAGGCTTCAGTTTTTTTTCCTACCAGTTTTTAAGTAGAAATTTGTTGGTAGAATCCAAGGTTTTGTCCAGGAGAAATGATTTTAAATTTCATTTCAATCTTACTTCACTGCCTGTGAGATATTTTTAGTTACCGGGCAAATTATCAAAAATTTTTAATGTTGCATAATGAATTCCTCTCTGAGCCACCAATAGCGTTAATGATGAGTAATAAAGGTCATCTTTCCCTCTAGTGTTATAGGTACATTCATATTTGTTCTTCTCAAATTGTAATGGATTATTTATGACATATTTCATTAGCAGAAATATGTATTGTGATGGCACGGTTAAAATGCTTATCTCCTTGAATAGGTATCTATATGATGTCCATGGGTGAACAAAACATATTGTTCTTACTGCTCGCTTTTGTGCGACCAGTACTTTATTTCTAAGTGATGAGTTACCCAGAAAATTATTCTGTATGGCATTATTGTGTGGAAATATGCAAAATATATCAGGAATTGATACTTTTGTTTCTAAGATTAGCAATTATAGCAAGAGCAAAAATAGCAGAACTTAGTTGTTTGAGATACTCAGTAATATGCTTCTTCCAGTTCAAGTTTTCATTAGTATGTATACCCAAAAGTTTGGAGCATTCTGCCCTACTTCCTGGCTCCTGCTTGTGTACTGCGTCAGTTGTTGATATGACTGTATTTGTTGTACAGTCACTAAAATTTTCTGTCTTTCTGATATTGTCTGCATTCTATCTGTCAAGTATGATTCAAATCAGCTGTGTGAAAAGCCATCAGTTCCATAAAACTTGAGTTTTTCTAAGACAGTATCGTGATATAAACAGTCAAAGGCCTTGGAGAAACTGTAAAAGATACCAGCTGGTGATATATTATTATTTAAGGCTTGTACTATTTGATGAGTGAATGTATAAACAGCATTCTCAGTCCAACTACCTTTCTGGAATCTGAACTGTGATACATTAAGTAAACAGTTTACACGTAAGTGTGTAACTACTCTTTGCGTACATTACTTTTCATCTCGGAGTATTTATTTATTTATTCATTGGTTAAGTATCCATTCATCAAATATTTGATGTAGGATATAGCTTACTTTGTATATTAGTACAAATTTTAAATGCATGCTACATAATAGTGACATAAATAATTTAAGTACATGATGCAGTACAGTAAATCATTTAAATGCAATTCATTAATATAGTAGTGCAGCGTAACATGTAGTACAACAGGTAACAAAAGCCATTTGTTTCATAATACAAAAAAGGAAATAATATAAATTTATGTTAACAGATATTCATTTACAGTATAATAGCAACTGTCTTGTAAATATGTTTTCAAAGCCACTTTGAATTTTTGTTTATCTTTTATTTCCTTGATATGGTGGAGAAATTTATTGTAAAGTTTTTTGGTAGTTTGCAGAGGTCCATTTTGTCTTAGAGTTGTGCTTACATGTTCACTGAGGAAGTCTTCGAGTTATGCCAGGTGTCGTGTGGGGACTGCTTGATTTGTACATACTAAATGATTTTTAGTTTCTGAAATTTTCTTTATGTATGTAATTATCTCAAGAATATATGGAGTCCTTTAAAAAGGGGTTTGCAAGGATTTCTGGGTGTGGCATTTTCAGTTGCCCTGATGAATCTTGTCTGTGCTCTGAAGCAGCTTTTGCTTATTGGTGAATTTCCGAAAAATATTATCCCATATCACAGCAGTGATTCTGCTTGTGTGTAGTACACATTTTTAGTGTTTCTTTTGATGTACACCCAGCGAGTATTTTTATGCTGTAGCATGGTGTGCTAACTTCTCACTGATGTATTTGATGTATGTGTCGAACTTCATGTTGTCATGAATCCATAATGGTAGAAATTTTGTTGATTTACAGTTCCAAATTTTTTATTGAATAGATTTATGGTGGGAGTTAATGGATGTTTATTGTGTGTGATATGAAGGTGGATTGCAGCTGTTTTATCTATGTTAACAATAAGATTGTTTGTGGTGAACCATTTTGTAATGTGTGTGGTGCAATTTTGTACTTCATATTGTAGTTCTGTAGCAGTTCTGCTTTGTATTGATATATTTGTGTCATCTGCAAATTATATACAGGGTGTCCCATTTATCTTTACTACCCTAAATAACTGTTTGTCCAGATGCAAATTACAAAATGTCTCAAGCAAATGTTCTTTAGCCATTGGGGGGCTTAAACAGCATGATTGCCTTTGTTGTAGCTTTGTTTTTTACAAAGATACGAACAGCAGTATGACTTTTTTAAATGGCACCCTGTATTTTTTTATTCGGTAATTCATTTCCTCTCCTGAAGACCTATTCAAAAATGTATCACAGAGTACCATTCACTGAAACACAACGTTATTAATTACATAACACAACATTGACGTTGACACTCCCAGCGCTTAATGCAGGTACTCGGGGTAATAGAATGCATTCATGAGCTGACATTGACAGAGGACAAATGTAAACATAAGTAGAATGCACACCTGTCATTCCATCAACCATCGTCAGTTGAAGAGCTGTGTGAGAAGAATGTACACCAACGAAGAGAAGGTAGAAATGCTACTGATCTATGGGGAATGTAAGTTAGCAGAACAGTAATACTATTTTCTTATGTTTGGGTACATTTAGTACATTAGTTTAGTCCTTTTAAATACTGTTGTGTAGAGTAGGTATACATTAAAGTCTGTCCTTCCTACAAACTGCATCGACATAACATTTCTTTTGTTGTTGTTGTTGTTGTTGTTGTTGAAGGTAGGTGAAATGCTATGCAGGCAGTGGAACTGTACAGAGAGCGATATCATGACAACAACCCACCTTCCTGACAGATGTTTTCTCATCTTGTTGTGATGCTTCAGGAAATGGGAAGTTTCAACCCACAACAGTGTAGTTGTTGTAGCACTCGCACAGACAAAGTTGCCGAAGTTACTGTTCTCGCTTCTGTTGTTATGAATCCACATGTGAGCACACGACAGCTTGAACATGAGATTGGCAGTCCTAAGACCAGTGTACATCATATTCTTACAAGTCACTGGTTCCATCCTTACCATGTACACCTACATCAAGAATTGCGTGGGAATGATTTCCAGAATTGTGTACAGTTCTGTCAGTGGGAACAGCAGCAAATCCTCGCCAACCCAAACTTCTCCAATGTTCTATTTACCAGTGAATGTTCCTTCTCAAACAAAGGACAGGTAAATACAAGGAAAATGCATTATTGGTCCAGCAACAACCCATGATGGCTTAAATAGTTGGAATATCAGTGTCAGTGGAGAGTTAACATCTGGTGTGGGATGCTTGGTACTACAATTATTGCCCCTAGTCTAAACGGCGCAGCGTATGCCAACTTCCTGAGACAAGTTCTTCCCCCTCTTCTGGATGAAGTGCTGCTAAGAACCAGAATGATTATGTGGTATCAACACGATGGATGTCCAGCACATAATGCCTTGCGTGTACATCATGTTCTGAACTGAAGGTACCCTGCCAGGTGAATTGGTCGAGGAGGAACAGTTACTTGGCCTGCTAGGTTTCCTGATTTAAATACTCTGGACTTTTTTCTTTGGGGATGCATTAAAGACTTTGTCTATCGTGACATTCTAACAACTCCAGAGGACTTGCAGGAACATATTGTGCTTGCTTGTAATTCTCTTCAGCAGACAACACTGGAAGCAGTAAATAATTCTTTCATTCAACGAGTGCACCAGTGTATCGGTGTCCAGGGTCACCACTCTGAGGACCTTTGAATGTTCTACTCCTGGGTAATGGCACAGGAGAGTCAAAGTCAATTTTGTGTTATGTTTTTACTTAGTTTTCATCTGTTTTCTAACAACTCCAGCAACTGGACCAGTTGTGATTCCAGGATCAAAGTCAATGTTGTGTTATGTAATTAATAACATTGTGTTTCAGTAAATGGTACACTGTGATACAGTTCTGAATAGGTCTTTAGGAGAAGAAATGAATTACCGAATAAAGAATATAGGGTGTCATTTACAAAAGTCATGCTGCTGTTTATATCTTTTTAAAAACAAAGCTACAGCAAAGGCAATCATGCTGATTGATGTCCCCCTGACGGCTAAAGAACATTTGCTTGAAACATTTTGTAATTTGTATCTGGACAAACAGTTATTTAGGGTGGTCAAGATAAATGGGGCACCATGTATATTTTTGGGAATCACTAGATGATTCTAGGTCATTGATAAATATGAAAAACAACACTGGGCCCAAGATAGAACCTTGGGGCACACCATACTTCATTTCTTTTCTTTTAGATTGGTGGATGTACGTAACATTTTCTTCCTGATGCATGATTTCAAATGTCTGCTCTCTACTTCTCAAGTATGAGACCGCCCACTCATGTGCCAGGCCCCTAATTCCTATGTACTCCAATTTTTGAAGTAGTAAGTTGTGGTCTATCACATCAAAAGCTTTTGTGAGGTCCATAAATGTTGCTGATATATGTTCTTTCTCATTTATTGCAATCAAAGCTTCATTAACAAAGTCAAAAATGGCAGCTTCTGTTGATTTGAGGTTTCTGAACCCATGTTGGGTATTTGATACAAAACTGTTTGGAATGAAATCAGTCTTTTGTAAAAAAATCTTTTTTCCAGTATTTTAGAAAAACCAGACAGCAGAGATATTGGCCTGTAACTCTTTTCATATGTATTGTCTTCCTTCTTGAAAAGAGGTCTTACCCTGGCCATTTTTAGCTTTCGTGAGAAAATACCACTACACAATGAGTCTCAATTTTGGTTTTAATTCCCTTATAATATTCAGTATTTCCTTTTCATCTGCTGAATACAAAAAGATTGTTTTTGCATTTACGTTAATTTTTTGCTCATATCTGTTTTCAGAAGCTGTTTTTTTGTTGTTTTCCATCAATTTGTTTGCTATTTCTGTGAAATATGCATTAAATACATAAGCTACTGTATGTGTGCCAGGAATTTTGTCTCCATTTTCAAGCAGATTTATATTACTGTGTTTTTCTTGTTTTTAGCCAGTTTCTCTCCTAACAATGGTCCACACTGCTCTCATTTTATTTGTAGCTTTTTCCGTGTAGTTCTCATTTGTTAGCTTTGTTGACATTCTGATAACTTTATTTAGGATCTGTTTGAATCTTTTAAAATACACACCAAATTCTGGAGTTGTTGTGGTTTGCTTGAGCATAGTATAGAGGAATCTTTTTTTCTTCAGTGAAACTTTTGTGCCTGCAGTTATCCAACTACTTTTTGTATTTTTTTCCTGATTTTCTTTCTTCTGAGTGGGGAGTGCTGTTCATAATAATACTGGAAGGTGCTTAGGAGTTTATCAAATTTTTCATTTGTGCTGCTACAGCTGTATACTTCTTCTCATATCTCTTTTAGTTAAGCAGTTGATAAATGTGTTTATGTTTTGTATTTTTGGGATGTATTCCAATCTCTGTCTTCCCTTGCAGTTTTTACTGTCTATAGCTCCTATAGTATCATGGAAGTTATTTTCTGATGCCTTAACAGGTGTTAACATCCTGTCCCTTCTTCTTGTCAGTGTTTTCCACATATTCCTATGCTCGCTGATTCTGTGGAGAACCTTCTCATTCCTTACATTATCAGTCGACCTGATTTTCAGCATTCTTGTGTAGCATCACATCTCAAAGGTTTGATTCTTATATGGTCCACTTTCCCCACAGTCCATGTATGACTTCTATACAATACTGTGCTTCAAACTTGCATTTCACAAATTTTATCCCCAAACTACGACCTATGTTTGATACTAGGAGACTTCTCTTGGCCAGGAATGCCCTTTTTGCTAGTGCTAGTCTGTTTTTTAATGTTTTCCTTGTTCCATTTTTAAGGATTATTTTGCTGCATAGGTAGTAGGATTCCTTAACATTGCCTACTTTGTGATCCCCAATTCTAATATTAAGTTTCTCACTCTTCTCGTTTGTGCTACATCTCATTACTTTTGTGTTTCTTTGATTTACTCTCAATCCACATTCTGTTCATTCCATTCAGTATGTCGTGTACTTCTTCACTTTTACTGAAGATAGCAGTGTCACCAGCACTGATATTTTTTCACCCTGAATTTTAATCTCACACTTGAACCTTTCTTTTATTGCCTACACTGCTTCTTCAATGCATAGAATGAGTAAATAAAAGAGGCAAAAGTTTTGGTACTTCCTGACACTTCATCCAACAAGCTAACATCTAGGATTGTGCACTGTTCTGCAGGCAGCACAACCAATAACATTTTCAAGCAGAAACTTCCCCTAAAGACAAGGTTTTCTTTCTGAAGACTATTAACAGTCTGAACTAGTCCAGCTCAGCTAAGGTGCCAGATGTTTAAAAGCTGCTCCTTGCAATGGGGCATCAAGGGGACAATTATATTTTAACAGAAACGCTTTGGGATCACAGCCTGCAGGGCATGGTCATTGTTATGGTCATGGTGATTGTTGTTGTTGTTGTTGTTGTTGTTGTGATGGCGGTGGTGGCGGTGACGGTATGCAGGACCACTGTCAAATTGTAAATGGAGGTTTGTTGTAGACTTGCAAGGAAGTAACTAAAGTGTCAAATTTTTTCAACATATTTTCATTCAGAATTATGTATTATAATGTGTGAGATGCATGGTGCTCCCAAAACATTTTTCCCCTCAGCCTAATTGTGTTGTTGTTGCCAAAGTGTGCTATTTTCAAGTTAATTCTATTTTACACTTTCAAAGTCTATTTGTAGGAAATAGTCATACTTTTTTAAAGTAATGTTTAATGACACATATAGAGGATTCAAAGGTGTATTTTTAATTAAAAAAATCCATAAGCACAAAAAGTGACAGATATTTTGCCTATGTCATAAAATTTGTACAAACTAAAATACGTTGTAGGTTTTGGAAATAAGTTACTCAAATGTGTTGCTGCAGGGTTAATATTTCTGTTTTCGTACTCAGATGCTCAAACATCCCACAATACCTGCTATGATTTATACATTTTTTTGCACTCTAATAGCAATTTTCTTTCACCTTGTTTGGGACATCTTTGCGACACAACATCAAACAGAAAACACAAAGATACCCAGAAACTAGCATGTGAGACACTGGTAAGAATAGTGTCAATACTGTCCATAGAAAGCACAATATTTCTAGGCAGTGAAATATATTTAAAATGTTTTAGATGTGATCAATTTTATTGTGCAACCTCTCAATCTAGTCTCTACATGTTCAATGTATCTGTGCATCTGGAAATAATGCACAATAATACTGGCTGTCTTGAGGCTGCTCATGTTTTCTCCCCCCCCCCCCCCCCCCCCCCAACACAGATCATCTTGTTAGTAATTTGCTTTAAATGTTCTGAAATGTGTAAAAATTTTCACTTCACAAAGAAAAAATACCTAGTATCCTATGACTGTAAAATCTTTCTTGGCTATGATGATACATTCACTAGGAACATCATAGTAGTAACCTACATTCCTATCTTATTATTAATTATAAGATCTACTCAACTGTTCCAACTAGCCTCTTCTTTCTGGCACCACTCTTCAATAATTCCTACTTAATCTAACTTCAACATATTCATTTCTCTCTCTCTCTCTCTCTCTCTCTCTCTCAAATTCTCTATTCTACTGTAGAAGGTATGCAGAAATGAAGAGTCTTGTGCAGATAAGACTAGTGTGAAGAGCTATGTCAACCAGTCTTTGGACTGAAGAACAAGAAGAAAAAGATAATGATGACTATAACAACATCAACTACCATCACCATTGGCACCATCACTATACCACCACCAACACCAACACCAGGATTCAGAGATCTAACAGTCCATGCTCCAAGTAAAGCTGTATTTCTGTGGAAATATACCAGTTGTAGTTTGCCTTGCTCTCAGATGTTTTTTTCACCAACTTAATTAAGTAAGGTTGGCTAGTGTTATAAGGTCAGATCAGTCAATTATCCAGCCTGATGCTGCTGCAACTACTTAAGTAGCTACTTCTCCTTTTCAGGAAACATATGTTAGTTTGTTCTGTACACAGTGTGATTACACCTGTGGTACAGCTATGTGTATCATTGAGGTACATAAGCCAAAACACTATGACGAGATAGTGATTCAAGTAGGACTGTAAAAATATATGAAGATCAACAAAAAGAACCTAGATATCTGTGTGAAAATATTGGAATATGTTGTTCTGCAAATCTAATATGGGCATTACAAGTGAGTGCTGAAGATGAAAAAACTACGAACTGCAGATGTAGACAGCACATCTTGATGTCTATGGGAAACATCCTGTAAACAATATTTATTTTAATTTCAGTTGCTTAGTTTAGAGAATTACTCCCATAGGCCAATTATGAGTAACATGTATTGACATTGTGTTATTTTTTATTAACTTCCTGTAGTATATGGATTTTATTTCTTGATAAATTAGTGCTATAATTGAAACAGCCCATATCTCCACGCAATTTTTTGTGATTTTATGCAAAAAAAGGTGTTGCGGCAGCTGTGTAGACTGTTGCATATGCTGTTGTGATATTGTTTTCATTTGCTTGTTTTAGGGTAACTGGTGGAGAACTCTTTGAGGATATCGTTGCAAGAGAATTTTATAGTGAAGCAGATGCTTCACACTGTATACAACAGATCCTTGAAAGTGTTAACCACTGTCATCAGAATGGTGTTGTTCACAGGGACTTGAAGGTACACAAACATTTTTTATCGTAAACACAGAATAGCTGTTAAAATATGTTTGAAAATTGCCTTTTCTGGCACAGAAGTTAATTCTTGTAATTAGTATTTTAACTGAAAGTATGATCATGTGTGAAAAAGCATTTTGTATCTGATTACATTGCTCATGTTTTTGCACTTAATCTTGGTGATATAAGTTTAACTGGATTCTTGTTGTGACAACAGAAATCTTGCAGCACAAAGTTTGTGGACATTGGGACTGGAGTTAACTAGGCAAAGAAAATAATAATATACTTCAACAAAGGATGAGAAGTTGAGCTTGTCAAATGAACTGTCTAATTGGTATCTGATAAGAGAAGAAGAGAGCAAGAGGAGTAAAAAGGATCCTGGATTAAGAAAAATACTTTAATTGATGGCAGTGAATGGGAAGTGATTAGTAACTTCAAACCATAGGACAAGGCACAAAGATTTGAAAGGGTTACAAAGTGACTTCAAAATACACTGGCTGAGATTTTCTTGTATGTGTAACAAACAATGTCAGATGTTCAGAGGTCAGTGCTACATTCTGAATCATTACTAGGGAAGTGAAGAAAAAGATGTATAAAATTATTTGAGGGTGTGGAGGTTCAAAGAAATGTGTTAGTAATGACAGTGTCTCACATGAGAAAGAGAGGGGGGGAGAGAGAGAGAGAGAGAGAGAGAGAGAGAGAGAGAGAGAGAGAGAGAGAGAGAGAGAGAGAGAGTGAAATGTTCAATTTCATGTACTAGTAATTCATATGGAACTGGTGGTTGGTGTGCGAGTTGAGAGGTGATAATGAACTTAACTTCATTCACTTCCTCCTGCCCCCACCTCCTTTCTGCCCCCTCCCCCACCTATCTTCCTCCCTCCCTCCCTCCCTCCATTTCTCTCTCTCTCTCTCCCCCCACCCCCTTCTCCCCCCCCCCCCACCCCCTCTCTCTCTCTTTTTCTCTTTCTCCTTAAGCTCCCATAGATGCGGTATAGTCATGGTATGAAGATGATGTTGGTGACAGCCATGGTTGAATTTCAATGTAGCAATAATCCACACAAACTGTATCATGGTCTATGTGGCAGGTAAGTTTCAGATCAGAGCCTCTTTTGCAACATACCATTGGACCTTCAGTAAATATGGATGGGTTTGCCTGTATCATGTGCATTTGTGCAGATCTTCAATCTTTCATGCCTTGTTACAGACCCATACAATCAGTCCAAACAAACAGTGTTCTCAAAAGTTTTTTTTTTATAATATTAAAAAATGAAAAACTTAAAGTGCATGATAAGTAATTCCAAGTTTTAAAATAAATGCAACCAATTGTTTCTAAATATTTAAATTCCTTGTAAACAAGACAATTAACACAAGAGAAGGAAGTGGCTCTGTGCATGCAAACCAGCTCTGTAAACAGCCAGTCAGGTTCCCTTCTGTGTTGTGGCAGTCAAAGAAGATATGATTAATGCCCTTGAGCTCCCCACAGTTGCAATATTGTGATGGTATGAAGACATTGTCAGTACCAGCCATGGTTGAATTTCAACCTAACAATGATCCACACAGACTGTATCATGGTCCCTATGTGAGGTAAGTTTCAGATTAGATCCTCCTTTGCAACGTACTATTGGGCCTTCAGTAAATGCAGATGAATTCGCCTGTACCATGTGTGTTTGTGCACATCTTCAATCTCTCATGCCTCATTCCAGTCATTTTTGATCAAGCCTCTAATCCCAACATTGAAATCTTCCTTGAGAGTGTATCACTCTTGTATCCCAGTAATCATTATTCCCTTAGCTAATTGGCCAGCTTTTTCATTCTCCACAATGCCAGTGTGACCCCTGATTCACACAAATGAAACTCCCTTGCCAGTTCAGTAGCAGCAGCAACTGTTCAATATGTAAGGTAACACCTGCCTTTGTTCTTACCAATTAAAGTACTTTCAGCCTGGAGATTGAGTCCATGAGTGTGACAGAATGGTCAGCTGCTATGGACATACTGTAACTTAGTGGTCTTTCAACGGCTAAGAATTCAACAGCATAAATTTGTGCCTCTTTCAGTGCCTCATTCAGTAGATGAAATAGTTCACTACAGTTATTTTTAATATCAATATAGGCACAGCCAATAAAGTTAATGTATTTAGATCCATCAGTGTACATACATATGACTGCTGGCCATTGCTCAAGAAGGAATTCTAAATTTACGTTATTGATATTGGGCTCTCAGAGTAGTCCAGGTTACTGTTTGTGTCTAGTAGCTGGTTGATAAGTCCATACTTTCGCTCAAAAATTAGTGGATCAACCACACTCTTTGAATGTAATGTTGGCAATGGCTTAGTGATGAAAATGCCTCTGTGAGTAGTGGTTTTGATATATGTATCCAGTAGTGGTCAGTGTAGCATTGCACTATAAGGTCACAAAATTTGTTCATAAGCGCTCCCCCAATGCATGTTAAGTATTTCAGATTACATCTTCTTATGAAGTATTGTCTAGCTGAGATGAAAGTCTTTCAAAGAAAGTGTTATAAAACTATAACAGATTACTTGTTTTAAGGAATATAGTGTGTCAGGAGATAACACATCAGTGACAACAGGAGAACACCCTTTGGGTATTGAAAAATGTCAGTTTTTACTTTGTAACAACATACTTGAACTTTCATATGATCATTGCATTGGCCTCAACATTGTCTTTCTTATTCTAATACACTCCAGAAATTCATTTCATGTTTGCACACAAGCAGATTTTTTTTTCTCTAATTGGGCTAATAAGTAAGTTGTTTTTAATGACAAATAAAAAATAGATCATTTTTATTTTATTCCACTGTTAAGTAAAGTTTTCTCAGCTTTTGTTTTTCCTTTAAGTATCTCTAACTGCGTATTACCAAGGGCATTCCATATTTATTTATGTTTTATTTATTCTTAGGTGCACCATCTTATTCATCATTACAGTTGCAAATATGTAGTATTTTGGTCTAGTCATAGGTGGCAGGACAATCACTAGAAATGTAATCCCTACAAAGTACAGCCCATTTCCCAATTGCTGTAATAACATGAGTGAACAATGTGGGGTGTATTTATCAAGGACAGTGTTGGACAACATAGTTCCTGTGAATGGAAGGTGTGAACACTGGGGATATTAACAGGCGATTGGTGTAAATTTGTGGTGAGTGTGTACTGTCATGAAAAACTGTACACAACTGGATGGATGGCTGGAAAAGTGAAAGCACATCAACGAAGATACCAGTTCCATGAGGAAGGTAACTGTAGTAACACCAGTCAACATTTCAAGATTGCAGAAGCATATTCAGGAGAAAAGATCCTTCATGTTCTTAGAAACGGAAGTGGCCACAGGACTTGCAAGAAGCACTCTGTATGGCATCATGCACAGTCGCCTTAAGGTTGAGAAGATGTCTGCCAGGTGGGTTCACAAATCCCTGAATGCAGCACAAACACAACAGCACAAGGACATTTTCAGTGATCTCCTTCAGTGCTACAGCCAGAATCCAGGTGGTTTAATGTCCAAACTCACTGCCATGGGCCAGAGACTGAATCACAGTGTATGTGGAGCCTGTGCATGCAATACAAAAGAACCAATCAGGAAAATGGATGAAACAAATGCTCTTCAACAAGACAATGGTTGTCCCCATACAAGTTGCACAATTATGGCTACCATCACTGACATAGTGTTTCAGATACTGCTACACCCATTGTATTCCACTTAATGACTGGGCCCCTTCCGATTACCACCTATTTGCTATCTGCAGTATGAAGAAATCTCTATGTGGACTTTGTTTTGTATATGTCCAGGAACAATGAGCAGCTGTCCTGAGGATGGTGTAACAGACTTGAAAAAAAAAAGTGGTTTGAGAACACTCCCCCCCCCCCCCCCCCCCTATAAGTTACACATTGGTGATGCAAATGTGCGGTGATTATTTTGACAAAGTGCACATAGCTGCTGAGGCTTAGAGGTTTCCAGAGGGCAGGGGTTGACGGGGGGAGGGGGGGGGGGGGGGTGAGAGAGAGAGAGAGAGAGAGTCAGCATGGAATACCTCTTGTCTTTGAAATTTAACCACTTTCACAAATGAAATACTTTATATGCACAATCTTTGTCATTATATTTTTAACCTTACTTACATAGGGTGGGGATAATAAGGGAATTTGGTAGTAGAAAGTGTGGTAATTGGGTTTAAAGTATTTACTGCATTCTTTATGCACCAGTCCTATGTAGCTTTTCAGTCAGACACTATGTCTAATCAAATATAAAATATTTTTAATGTGTTTTGAGCAGTGTTGCCATAAGCACAGAGTTTCAGTTATTATGGTGAATTGTTAACCTGTTTAGTGACCAGTAATATGTCACAAACAATTAATAATTTCCACATATGGGTTTCTATAAAATACCTGGACCATAATTCTGCTACACAAACCAAAATTATACACTTTCTTTCATATCTTTAATTCAAGGAAAAATATAACAGTTTTGTTTAGTGAGACCCAAATTCTCCACTCGCTGTGTCCCATTAAATGTGATGTATGTGTTTATAAAGCTCCCCTCCATTATCAATCACTAGACAGGCAGTTGGTTGCAGGGGAAACTTAAGATAAGGTCTGACCAAATTTGTGATAAATCCTACATTAGCATTAAAAAGACAAAGTTGATGTTTCTCTTTTTGAAACTTTTGATCAAAATTAAATATTGACGTTCCTTTCTGACTGTTGACACAACAACAGAAGATAAAATTCAACAAGTAGTGTATGTCATGCCACTTGAAGCAGGGAACTTCAATATCTGTGTAGAGAACTCAGATTACGTTTTAAAGTTGGTTATCACATACAGAAGGAGAGAGATGTGTGGTGCATGCTTCTGTTATCTGCAGTTTACAGTTATTGTTACTTTCATGATACCACTAAATTAATGATCAACAGTAGTATTTTATGAAATGTATTGTTTATTTTTTTGTTATTTGTTTTACAGCCTGAGAACTTGTTGTTGGCTAGTAAACAAAAGGGAGCAGCAGTGAAACTTGCCGATTTTGGCTTGGCGATAGAAGTTCAAGGGGAACAACAAGCATGGTTTGGTGAGAGACACAGAGAAATATTTAACACATTTATGATAATAAAGCTCCAATCCTTAATATTCTGAATGTTATTTAAGTAAATATTTATTGTGGTGCAATGTTAGCTAAGACAATGTCAGGAAATGGAGGAGAAACGGAGACAAGATTTTTTTTGTCTTTTTTATGTGTGTGCGCGCACACACACACACGCACACGCACACACGCACACACACACACACACACACACACACACACACACACACACACAAAGTACTTTCCCGGTTAAAAGTAAGACACTGAATTTATTGTTTTTTTTTCAAGGATTTGCGGGTACACCAGGATATCTCTCTCCAGAAGTGTTAAAAAAAGAACCATATGGTAAACCAGTTGACATATGGGCTTGCGGTGAGTATCATTGTGTTATTCTTAATGAAAAATGCATTGTAATCACAGAAAATTGCTTTACAAATTACAGTGTCACTGTACTTTCTACCCCTTGGGGTAGATTAGTTCACCTCCAGTATAATAGTCAGGTACAGAGCTTGTCACAAGAGTTATTTTAGTCATTATTACCTCTGACAGTAAAGAATAAAATCTTGTAAACTTAAAATATGATTTTTAAAAAGTATTATTATTCTACTATCTTCAGTTAGCTACCTTATCTTATTAGTCTGTAATTTTTTTCCACATTCATAAGACATTGACTGTCTGTCTCCTTCTCACAGTGCCATTTGTATACTATGACTAGCAGCTGAAATGTTGGCGTCATTTGCACACATTAATGATAATGATTGAATAACACTTAACTGACAAATTGCTTGTAATCTTTGAACTTTGGTAAAATAAGTCAGTCACCTGAAACGATGAAGGCCCCAATCTAAACCAGGATGCTGTATAAGAGCTATGTCTTTCATGAAAATCAGTAATATTGGTTACACAGTGATTGTTATCCACTGACATTGATCTTCGCACTACTATACATTATAAGTGAAAAGATACTGCTGTTAGGAAAACTGAGCTCATCGTAGATGTAACTGTAATGATATTGTTATTTGATGAAGTACTGATGCCACCACACTGTACTACAAAGCAACAGGAGTGGCAGCAATAAGCAACATTTCGGTTCTCATTTTCCTTTCTTATGTAACTGTCAATGAGAATCCTTTTCAGTGGCCCACAATTATTACTTCTCATTTTTCTAACAGTGTTATTTCTACCTTCAATGTTCTTACAAGAACAGTGATGACCAGAGAGATGCCTGTCCCTGACATCATTTGTGTAATAACACTGTGCACGTGAAGTACTGCAGAGAGAGTGAACTATACCTCATTCATGTTGCCAATAAAAGAAATGGGACCAGTGTTTTGCACTTTGTGCTGGGGTTAAACTTACCATGCACATCTTATGAATGCTTAAATATTTTGTATAAACAAAGTAGATATTGCAGTTTTCTTTTGATCTAAGAAGATGGCAGTTATTAAGGCACATATCTTTGTGAAGATAATGAAACCGCATATCTCAAAAATTCGTATGAGTATTTCACAGAAAACTTAAAAATTCTTCCTGTAACATAGTTTTTTTATTGATGTAAGTTATATTCCTTTAAAGAGGTGATGAGTCAGAAACTTAACTTACGATACTTACTGCACCTATTATTTGGCAATTTTATGGAATGTAGGACCTTACTAAATAAGATCCAGGATTTTGCAGTAAAAAGTTAGTAAAGCAAGAAGTTAAGAATTTTTGCACTCCAATAGTTTTAAATGTTACTAACAGAACCAAACATAGAAATAAATAAAATAAATTTAATTTGAATTTAAATCCTTTTCAAACAAGACTAGCTGCTATGGAAAGTATCTTTGAGTTTTGACAACAATTTGCTTGGCATTATTTGTAAAGAAGATCTTCATAAAAAGGATATTAATACTTTTGTGCACAAATAGCAACTGGTCCACTGCAGAATTTTTTTTATATTTTTGATGACTGTATCAGACCATCTTGGAAGTAATTTCCAGTCCTCTGCAAAGTTCAGTTTATGTTCAGTGCCCCCAGATGGACTATACCTCAGAGCCAATACATTTTTAACATATGGATCTCCTACTTTACTTCCCAGATGAACTGTTTTGTAATACAGAACTTGATAAGTCTTTAAAAAATTTGGAGGTACATACCTTACATTATACTGTCCCTGTTTGCTCCATCTTGCTTCCTTTATCATATCAGCATAGTAATTAGCCAGGGAATAGAGCACCTTGTGTTTCTTTCTTTGTTCAGCTGTGCAATGCTCACTATTTCTTAGTTCTGAGCTCAACACCTGTCAATATAAAATATTTTTTAGTTTTACTTTTCTCACAGTCTTAATGGTTGTATAAGTGGTCATGCTATATCTGTAAACCCTTTTGTAAATTTTCTATAATAATTCTCCAGACCAAAAGAAAATTGTAACTCCTTGGTATTACTAGGAATTGGAAGTTTCTGTACTGCTTGTGTCAACCTCGGATATGTCTTAACCCCTTCACTGCTAACATTATGCCCTACATAAATGACTTCTTCTAATGCAGAGTGTCATTCAATGTTAAATTTGCAGCTTGTAATCTTGTAAAAACCTCTCATAAATGTTGCATTTGCTCTGCCATATCCTTCACAAAAATTAAGTCATCCAGGTAGACCGTGCACTGGTGAGAGTTCAACACCCTCAGCACTCCATACAACAAATGGTGAAATTTTGCTGGAGAATCTCCAATCCAAATGGCATTCTATGATACTGAAAATGGTCCCAGGGGACTGAGAACACTGTTATTGGATGGTCCTACAAGTTTACATGTATCTGATGCTCCTCGGATCTGAAGTAGAGAAGTGCTTTCACTGCCCTAAATTATCAATAGTTGGAGTAATGCTTGGGACTGAATATGCATTAACCATGCTTTTGCTGTAAATACACCTATAGTCACAACAGACTCTATATCTTTCGGTTCCATCCAGTGCCTTTTTCAGTACTGCTATGATGGCTGCACTCCGTGAACTAGTGCTTTCCTCTCTTACCCCAACCATTAGCTGTGACTCAATGAAGTCCTCTAACACTGATTGCATAAACTGCAGTATACAGTAAGGTTTACCACACACTGGTAACTCAGTTCCTGTAGGAATGTGATGCTTCATTATAGGTGGTGTGGTGAAGGCGCTCAAGGAAAAATCAAGCCCTCAAATTTGTACAATCCATCCATACCTCTAAGATGTTCTAACTTCCTGTACTATGCAGTTTTATTGGCAGTTTGCACATTTTTGTGGTGCATATTGAGAGAACCCCTACCCACATCAGCCAGGACTTCCAGATTATCTACCAACATCCACTTGGTGAGCTGTACTCCTTTGGTGCCAAAATCATCTAAATTCACGGGCACTGCCTTCCTGTCTGATTCGTCTTGAATGAGTACTAAGCTTCTACGTACAAAGCAACGTGATTAGTCTAATGAGCATTTTCTGCCCATGGTTGTACCAAGCACAAAGCATTAATACTGTGCTGCACAGTAACATGCGAATTAATCCTCAGTGCTGTTGACAGCAATTTAAGTGGTTCACCTCTTAAGATTTGTGCATTTTGTGTTTTTACTTTACTGGTGACCGTCTCCCCTAGCTGGAACATTGTCCTCTTAAGTTCCACTATGTGTCACCTCAGGTCAGTTTTGGCATGCTGTGTTGTCAGAAAATCCAGTTCTAAGATCATGTGGAAACCACCACTTACACATGGCATAACTTCTAAGCATCACCTAAAACACTGCATACCCTCTGAAATGTCTACCATTGCTGAACCCAAAGATTCTGCATCACTATCATAAAGTCCATGTCAGTTATACTGTGGAGTTTTAATCACCTCTGACCCATGAGATCTGTACTTGCAACTGACACATGTGTCCCTGTGTTCAATAAAAACTAGAGCTTTTATCTTCCACTAGTCCCATTACTACATTCCAACTCTTCATCCATATTCATTCCATCAAAATTCATTGGGAACACCAGGCAGCAGGCCTAAGGTTCCCTTTTGCATTTGACATCTGTTTATTTGACACTTGTTTTCCCTTACCATTCCTACAATCATAGTACTGGTGTGCAGCTGCACCACAAGTACTACACTGAGGTTGGTGATATTGCTTCTGCACATGTCCCATCCTCCCACATCTGTAACACCTCCTGTCAGCATAAAATACTCCTCTCTTGTCCCATTTTCCTGTTACTGCATCAACTTCTTCAAACTCCATGGCTAATCTGACTGCAGAGTATAAATTCTCTGGATACCCATCTCAGCTTTCTAGACATATTAGATGGTGAGCCCCTCAGAAATGTGTGTGTTCCATTTCATGTAGTATGATTCTATTTGCCTCATCACTTTCTACTAATTCTTATGTCTGTACATTCACTTTCTGTATTCTGTCCACAAAATTCTCTACCAACTCATTATGCTTCTTTCATATACTACCCACTACTTGTGAAAAAGTGTCACTATTTTGCCCCTTGTACTTTTGTAGCAGGACTTTTTTTTTCAATTCATTAAATATCTACACACCTCTTAGTTGCTCTGTACATCTGATATATGTCTTAACTTCCCTACTAACTGTAACCTTGTCACCTGTAATAACTGATGCTGTGACCCTCCCCCCACCCCCCACAATATTAGCTGCTAACTGCAGTTCTTCCTAAAAAGAAGTCAACTTTCAAGAGACAGATGTGAGCAAATTGACTATGGCTGGTTCTAATAATGGAGTAGGTTGCTCGGCTACTTCCAATTCGTCCTCTGCGGCTGCAAGCCTATTACATGAGTCTATATTATCTGTTTTCAATTGCCCGTTTCATTAACCCATGCTTGAATTGCCTCCGACTTGAGACTCTGCCATTGTGGAACCTTAATCTCCTACATGCACTAAGATATACAAAATTCACTCACAACAGGCCACATGGCATCATACACATATATATCTTACGTCTTATCATCACCCATTATGATGTTGTGCACTACTAAACTGATGTTCAAACATGAATTATTTGTACTGCACCATATACCATACAGAATGCTCTCAACTTACGTTGATCACATTAAATAAGAAAAAAAAAACAACCACAGAAACTAGCAGTCTGCTAACTCACTCCACTGTTTGACGTAACTGCATGTTGTGGTTGCAAAGCTGTGGTGCATGGAATTTGACTGTGCTGGTCCTAGTTGCTAGACAAGATCCACAAGTTCTTATGACATCACTCTATAGCAACCTGAGCTAAGAGAAGCCATTATATTGTAGAGGTGGTGGGTTGTTGAGATGGTAGTGCTGGCCAGAAGTGACTATGAAAACTCCAATGCAAGATACAACATATTTTATCTGTCTTGAATTACAATGCTGGAGTTTTACAATGCCCCAGGATTCACCCTCTTTAGATGCAGGCTCCATCTGTGATGCAGATGATGTCAGAAGACCACTGAGGTGGGATGGCCATCTGACGTCCATGTTGGCACTGCAGATACTGTTTACCTTACTCAGCAGCATTGTCTGAGTTGGCACTATTGGGTTCTGAGTGAGCAATGCCATCAATGCATACATCTGCTGAATTCCCTTAGACAGCCAAACCTACTGGGCTAGAAGCTCATCATGGTGTGATGGGGATGGCAGAAGTACCATCCTGGCTGTGAGCAGCTGCCCTCCAAGACAGAAGTTTGATGCTGCTGCGGCACCTGGGTGACAGCCTTCTTGTTGTGTTACCTAAGGCTGTGTGGCAGGCTCAGAGTCATGAGCTAATTGGGTGGAGCTAGCTGCCCAGACGGATGTTGGCTGCTGACTGATGCATAGCATACTGAAAACTGATGTGGGCCCAATGTTGTGGAGGATGCTGCCAGACTCCACATAATTCTAACAGAAATGGAGGGTATTTATACCAATTAAAAGCACCTTTTTTGTGCTGTACACTGGTTCCATTCACGTACAGATCTACACTTCTGTGTTCCAATGGTGCGGAAACATACTGCAGCCAGGCAGTTACTGCATGACCCTTCTGCAGTGTCATCATGATTGCTCGGCATAACCTGGTTGCCTTACTGTGTGCAAACAGGCTCTCTTGTGAAATTACATATCAGCACCTCTGTGTCTACACACTTGCCTCACACAGAGCTGCTTCGTTTGTATGACACTATTCCTATAAACTATTTAAGCTATTATACTGATTTATTTATTTTTCAAAGGCCTGTACTTTTCCTGTTACTAGTCTTTGTTTCTGCCTTCCATCTCTTTACTTTACTGATGCAAGGGCTTCAGTAATGCAGGTCAGTTTAGGTAAACAGCTGCAGGGTGGAATGACACTGAGTGTCAATTATCAGGGCAAACATGCTCATGGAGCCAGATGGATGTTCAATGACAAGCCATAGAAACAGCAGTTACATGGGTTTATTTATTCCATGTGAAAAATAACAGCAGTCATAATGCTGCAGGGCAGGCTGGGGCCAGTTAGGGAAGTGTGCTTAGCTCATTTAGCAGTCTCGTGGAATGGCAAGCACATGGTGTCACTGTGTCGAACAGGTAGCAGCTGAGGCAAAGATAAATTGTCAGGACTCCAACTGTGTAGCATAGTGTCAGGCCTTATGTAGGTGGCTAGCATGACCCTATGACAGACTCTGCAGAAGTTAGTCACGTTGGTTTGCTGCAATTCGGGAAGCATAAGAGCACACATTGTTGAACAAAGACTTTCCAGCCTGTGATAGTGGAGTGTGCCCGTACAAAGCAGTCAGCAGCTCAGAAGTCAGTGAGGCCCAGGTGTGAACCATGGACACCTAGGTAGGCACCCCGAAGTCACTAAAGTCGGTCACCAGATGGTGCTCCTCCCCATCTAGGAGGCACCAGTTCCTCAAGTGGATGAAAGATGACTCATTTCTCAGACTGAACATTTGTCAATCTAGGCTGCCATTGCTATGGCCTTCTTTTTTAGTTCTGTTGTGTCAGCAGTGTTACAGTCATAGCAGTGGTTGTCAAACTTAGATACATGGTGTGAGCCCCAGAGAGTGATTCATGCTGTTGCCAGAGCCAGCTTTTAGCTCCTCACAAAAGTATGCATCACTGGCTCCCATCTTTTACAACTCTCTAAGACTTCGTGTGTCAGCCAGCAATTACATTTTCTGCTAACCCAGCTGTGGATTTTCAACTGCTGTTCCACTTCCTGCAGAACGATTCTGTTCATTTCATCATTATCTGTCAACTGATTGGTATTCACACTGATCATATGTACAAAATTCTCAACATACTCATTTTGCTTCTGCAACACCCATTTAATTGTTAGCAATGGTATCTGCAGCTATTCTGCCTCCTGTGACATTTTACCAGAAAAGTTATACCATGCTTTTTCTGAGTTCAGTAAATGCTTGGGTATTCCTTAAGGGGTCATCACTCATAGCATACATTTTTGCTTCTTCTCACAAGTACCACTTGGTCTCCTGTAACAACTGTTCACATGTCCAAAATCCTTGCTTTTCAGCCGTCAACCAACTATTTATAAATACTAGTATGTCCTCCACAGCCTCACCCAAGAAATTACTAACTAATCCAGTGGCAGCCAAAGGTGGGAGCAGTCATGCTGGACAAGGCCCTGTCCTCACCAACAGCATCTAACTGCTTTAGGAGTTTAAATATTATCTGCTGTCAACTGAGCTACCTCCTCCAATAATGACTGTGCAGCTGTTAGGATAGCAACCCTCTGTGTTCTTGACTCAGTCATTCTGTAGCCTCTATCCCATATGATAAAAATAATAGGCAAAACAAAGAAAATGGGAATAATAAAAGTATAGCTAACCATATTAGTAAAATATTAGTCCTGGTCCTTGCACCTGATCATTATCTCCTTGGTTTCATGGCACTATAACGCCCATACTGATGGAGCATAGAACATGTGTTGGGTACTGATTCCATACAGTGTAAACTGTGACCTTATGAATTACATTGTGTGCAGCTCGCTGGATACATATCTGTATAGTCCTCTCTTGTTTTCTCCTTGAATTGACTGAAGTAGATGTCCTTATGCTACGTAACAAACTGAACTGTAAGTTCAAGCATTGGGCCATCACACCTGCAGTGGAGCAAGAGGGAGGGGGGGATCAGCCATGTAGCCACTTCTGCCACTAGCTGTCAGCAGTCGGCAATTTCTGAAGCCAGTTGAAGTGGATCCAGTAACCACTTTTGACATCATTTGTGGTGGGGGTCAGGAATTTGGGTGAGATTATGCACCCTGCTACAGGTTGGGAACGCATGGACTGTCAGTTTGCAAGTTGGTATCTTCATAGAGCCAGGTGGGTGTCTGATGGAAAGTCATAAAAACAGCACTTATGTGGGTTTATTTGATTTATTTATTCTGTGCAAAAAGTACAGCAGCCATAGCATTGTGGACCACTCTTCAGCACCCCAAAGCATAGGCTGGCCCCAGTGGGGGAAGTGATATTGGCTCAATGAGCAACCTTGTGTAGCAGTCAGTGCACAGTGTCACCACATGAAGCAGGCAGCTGCTGAGATGAAGTTATGTTGTCAGCACTCTGGCAATGTAGCATCATATCAGGCCTTAGGCAGGTGGCTGGCATGCATCTGTGACAGGCTGTGCAAAAGTTGGTAACATTGGCTGGTACTGACGCACAATTTGGTGCGGCAAACAGTCGACCACACAAAGTTGAACCAAGTACCCCAGTGCAGGATGCAATTATAGTGGCCTGCAGATGAAGCTTACAGTAGTACAGTGTGCCTGCACAGGGCAGATGGCAGATTGGCAGCTATTCAGGGCCATGCATGAACCATAGACACCCAACTAGCCACCAAAAAGTCAGCATTAGTTGGCGAGCAGGTGGCCCCCAGCTGGAACGCAAAAGTTCAATTCCCAGCAGCATTGGGCCTAGGTGCAGCCAGTAGTTACACAATCTAGCGGAGAAGGCATCTAGTAGCAGCAGTTAGATGACCCATTTCGGGTCAACTTGTGAGGAGTACCTCTTGTAACTGGCTGCAGGTAGTGACAGACACTGCACAGGTGAAATGGGCAGTATTTATGGCTCTTTGATCGAGCACTCACTTCTCATCATGTGTACCAAGGAAGTGACTTGGTGCTGGTCCTGATCATGTGGTAATGAAATTCGTGATTGCTACAATCTTCTTCAGTACTTCTGGTATGTCAGCAAAGCTATAGCCCTGTTGGTTACCAAAGTTACATGTGGTGTGAGGCACAGGCAACAATTCTTGCTGTGTCAGCAGAACTGGCAGGAAGCTTCTTGTAAAAGTACCACTTATCTGCTTCCGTCTCTTCCACCTCTCTAAGGCATCAGCCCACTCTGGCATTTTCTGCTAACCTAGCTATGGGTTTTCAACAACCAGGTAAGAGAAGCTGTGGCAACACAGTATAGTCTGAGAAATCTCTCCCATTATTGTCTGTATCTTGCTTGGAGCCTTTATCGCCCCTTTCTGCATATTTTCTATTTCTTTTTTCCTAAGAAGCCTCCAGCTCATTTCATCTCAAATCATTCAATTTCCTTATTCTCTCAAGAAAATTTACTGTCTTATCATCTTCATTTCTCTCTCTGTGGCATTTTGCACATGTCCCCAGTGTACTACTTTATATTATATCAGTTGTCAGTATACTCGCTGTACAAGATTTTTACTACTTAGGAAAGCATTCTCTCTCTCTCTCTCTCTCTCTCTCTCTCTCTCTCTCTCTCCACCCCCGCCCCCACCCCCCACCTCCACTCCCACCCCCAACTCTGCTAGCTTTATATGGCATTAAAATGTTACAGAATTACCTTTTACCTGATACTGTGACAGTAATGTGGCAGTCACACTTCCTCTCATTATGGTATTGTACCAAATGTAATAAATACTGTCTCACTGACCACCCAAAACAGCACTTTCGGTTGTTCATTCTATGTGCACCAGACCTTAATTTAGTGCTGATGATTAACTACCACTCAAAACAATAAATTGTTTTAATGGAAACGTTTGATACACATAATCTACCATTCCACATTTACTCAAGCGCTGAGTATAACACGCCAGATGTTAGCACCAACTTTCATCTTCTGAGAAGAGGTTGAATCTAATTACACATTACCCCTCACATGATACGTGGGGTCTTTATAGACCCCAAGACTCGTTTAACTACAAGTAAACAGTTTTAACGTGAGTGCAGACTACTCATCCTTCCGATATGCTATTCATGGACTTTTTATTATAACTTGGTAAAATATTTATGACTATATTAAAGTTTCTAGTACAACAATTTGGAATTCTTGCTGTGGGGTCAGAAAATACACCAGGTATACAATATGTGATTTTCAATATTAGAGAAGGAAAGTTGCTACTCATCATATAGCAGAGATGCTGAGTCATGATAGGCACAACAAAAGATTCACACAATTATAGCTTTCGGCCATTAAGGCCTTTGTCAGCAATACACTCTCTCTCTCTCTCTCTCTCTCTCTCTCTCTCTCTCTCTCTCTCTCTCTCTCTCTCTCTCTCAAGCAAACACAACTTGCACACACGTCTGCAATCTCAGACAACTGAACGAAAGCTATAATTATGTGAATCTTCTTGTTGTGCCTCTAATATTGTTACATTCCATCCTGGCTTTTCCATTGTTTGATATGTGATTTTCAGTGTTATATATAAAGTTTTGTTATGAAAATAAATCTTGACAACAATTCACCTTATAAACTGCATTCATTTGTGCACTATTGTAAACAATGAATAGAAAATACATTCATGTGTAATTTTATGACAAATTCACAGTTTGGAATTGAGTTTTGTGGAGGGAAGACATGGTGTGATAGTTTATTCATCATGGATGGTGATATACATTTTACAAGGGGCTACAGTCTCGAGCAGGCTTTGGCAGATTTACAGAAGAGTGATAGTGATAATGAATCAATTTTTGGAAATAAGGATAACAGTGATGCTGATGGAGATATGACAGAGGAAGATATGCAGGTCAGAGATGAAGTGGATATGAGTGACTGTGAAGATGCTGATGATAATGGTATTCAGGTAATGAATGCAACTATTTTTGTGTCTGGAAGTGGATGGATAACACACAGTACCACCTGATGTACACAAGCAGGTATCAAGGAATGTAACACATCAAACTGTACATATTCCACGTCACTGTAGACCACAGTTACAGACAAGGGCAGATTGTTTCAGACTTTTTGTCACCAATCACCTGCAGTGTGTAGTAGTAATGCATACCAATAATCATTCAAAATATAATAAAATTCTATTCCCAACTCTTGAATGCTGGATTGAACTTGATTCTACAGAGCTGCAGGCATTCTTTGCTCTGCAAATAATAGGTGGCTTGCATAAGGCATGTGGGAAACCTTTGAGTGACTTTTAGTCAGAAGAGTATGGCTTACCTATTTTTTGAGCCACATTTGATGGCAGTGAGCATGAGCACAAAAAAACCGAAATAATAATGTTCTACAGCTCAACAGAGTCAGGAGCTGATATAGTTGATAAGATGGCTAGATATTATTCAGTGAAACGTAGAACAAGAAGGTGGCCATTTGCCGTATTTTTTGATATACTAGATTTAGATTGTCTCAATGCTTACATTCTGCATTGTAAAATTTGACATGATATGAGAAGTAAAAATGCAAGAAGAGAATTCCTGTCAGAACTAGAAAAAGAACTAGTCAAACCTCACATTGAATGACGAATCCTGTCTCCCCAGAGCAAAACACAATGCATTTGTTCAGCAGTAATATCTTCAGGCTTCAAGGATCTTCTAAAAAGAAAAACAACATGATAAACAGATAACCGATTTTCCAAATCTGAAAAGAAAACGGTTTGGTTCGAGCCCAAGGCCAAAGGACAAGAAAGTGAATCAACAGTGTTGATGAGTGTCACAAGTTTGTCTGTAAAGAACATACTAGGATAACTGTGTTGTGTAATACATTTTCATAATATGACACGAAGAGCGAGTAAGAGTGCATTTCTGATAAAATTCCATGTAAGTGATATTACACATAATATTAATAAAATACAGTATTGTTACATAGTGTGTGGGCTATGAATATTTTGTGTCAAAATAATTTTTGGAACTAAACAAAATATGTTTTCATATTTCAAACAAATTTAGTTAATAATTACAGCTTATATGTAACTTATTTATATTAGGAAATTATGGAGTTGTTATATCAACATCATGCATATTTTTCTCAATAAATTAGAATTACTTTTGTGGACATATTTCAAATTTTATCACCATAAAGTTGCTTGAATCACTTTGGGATCAAAAAACACCCCAGGCATACAATATGTTTTTCCAGAGCTGATATCATATGAAAATATTTTTATAGTAATTTATTTTATTTTTTATTTATTTGTGTATCTGATCCAGTAAATCATTTTAGTGTATTGTTTGTACAGATAATATAAGACCAATCAAGAGTAACATAATTAATCTGTAATTACAGTAGTTTGTAGGTGAAAGTAAACTTTTGCTTAAAGCAACACACAGCAATTTCTATATGCAAGGATCTTTTTGCACTACAGAAGAGTTTCTGAACCACAATATACAGGGTGATTCATGAAGATATGCAAATATTTTAATATGTTATTCTAGAAGTAAAACTAAAGAAAAAAGTTCATAGGTCCGCAAATGTTTAGTTACAGAGTTAGGGCTAATAAAAGATTTTGCCTGAAATTTAGCAACTTTACTAAGCTGAAGCCATCACAAAACTGTACAATATTAAAATAAAGCACAATTTCCATTTATTTTGTTGTTATTGATCTGATGAATCTAATAAAATGTATCCCAGACATGCATCTTCAGTAGTTTTCCAGAACATCTTGAGAAATGGTTCGTGCATTAGGAATCCTCCGAGTTGGATAACATATGTGATAGTCATTAACTACAGCCATAACACTACCATCACATTTGCCATAAATAAACACCATATCAGTGTATTCCTCCATCGTAAATTTGAAAGGCATCCCTATTTCAGAAATAATCTACAGATTACAGCAGTTACTATGTAGTTTCACTTAAATACACTGTTCTTTCACTGAACAATACAGAAAACTAAATCATTTCCACATTAGGAAATGACTGGAACAACTCACTAACACTTGCCAACAGTGACATAAACGTTTCTAGATTTTTCATGGAGCATAAACAAATTTACTTGTATAATAATCTTTGCTTCTCTGGAGGTTCTGGAAAACTACTGCAAATACACATCTGGGACATGTTTTATTAGATTCGCCAGAACATTAGCAACAAAATAAATGGAAATAGTGCTGTACTTTAATCTCATACAGTTTTGTGATGGCTTCATATTAGTGAAGTTGCTAAATGTCAGGCAAAATCTTTAATTAGCCGTAACTCCGTAACCAAACATTTGCAGACCTATGTTTATATCAACTTTTTACTTTACTTTTACTTGTAGAATAACATATTAAAATATTTGCATCTCTTTGTGAATCGCCCTGTATAGTGCCCATGTAACTTTAACACTCAGATATGCTGCTAGATCCTTATTTATGTTCTTGTTTATTTATCTACTGAAATCATATTGAAATACTTTTACTTTCCTCTAATAGAACTTAAGTTGTTGATACCTTAACGTGAAGTTGATTATTTACATATTACCACAGAATGTAACCCCAGCAAACTTGTAAGACTGACTCGTTCCACATCCTGAGATATATTCACAGTGTGGAACACCGGAACACAAAATAAATAAATAATCTCTGATACTTTGCAATATTTCAACATCTTTTGAATAGCAGACTGCAATGTTATCACAGTAACCTTTTGTTTGTGGTGTGTGTGTGTGTGTGTGTGTGTGTGTGTGTGTGTAGTCCTTTATTTAGTAAGTGAGGTGATTCCTGTATCATCTTAGTTAATTTCATCTGTTTTTGGTGTATCTCATGAACATTTTCTTTCAGGAGTTATTCTTTATATTTTGCTCGTTGGTTACCCACCATTCTGGGATGAGGATCAACATAGGCTGTATGCGCAAATAAAGGCTGGAGCATATGACGTAAGAAACCAACCATATAAGCTACATGGAATTTGTAATAGTAGCAGGAACAATAATTTGTAATTTTTATATGTGAATGAATAACATTTCCAGTATCCGTCTCCAGAATGGGACACAGTCACACCAGAGGCAAAAAATCTGATTAACCAGATGCTGACTGTAAATCCCTCCAAGAGAATAACAGCTTCTGAAGCTCTGAGGCATCCATGGATCTGCGTAAGCTATTGTCTTCTTAGTTGTTTATGTACCAAGTATTGTCAGTAACACTTTGGTGTTGCTTCTGATTACTTTTTTGTGTTATCATGCAACATAGTAGTTTACATCTTTGTTTTATGATTATAGATCTGAAACACAAATCAAAGCTTTTTGTGGTAGCAATCAATGTTTTTTCAACCAATGTAATTTAAAGAAATAAATGTTATAACATAATTTGCAAATTTCACATATCCGTTAACCCATGCTTTGTTCGTGTTGACTAGAGTTTCGCAAAAATTTGCTTAAATGGAGAGTTTGGTTTAAAAAATTTAGATGACTCTTGACATTCTTTGTTGAAAAGTGATGTTTCTACTTAACAATTGGTTGTATTTTGCTGGCCTTAGAAACAATTTTGCTCTCTCTCTCTCTCTCTCTCTCTCTCTCTCTCTCTCTCTTCCTCTCCTTCTTTCTTTTTTTTTAACGTACTTTGTTTTCTGGATTTTACTAAAAACCGTAATTATCTTTTCACACAGACATTCAACAAAATTGTGTTTCCACTTATATGTTCAAGTAACGTGTATTCCAAAATGATGAGAGTGATTTGAGTAGAAAATTTATTATTCACTGTATGAGTAACATTGTTCCCAAAATGAAAATTTTATTTTACGTGTCTAATGAATGCCCTGATGTGGTGTGTTGTACCCATCTGCTGAAAAGCAGCACAAAGTATGAAGTAATTGGGCCATGAATTCTCCAATATTTCCTATTTCTGCTAAGGTTTAATTTGCACAGCGACATTCAGGTTTCATTGAAGCTATAAAATTTTTATAAGCAAAATAATTCTGTTGAGTGGTAGGACAGTATTTCTTTAACTTTCTGGACATACTAAAATACACTTTCTTTTAAATATTAGTCATTTATTCACACATTGTACTAGACTTACAGTTTTGGTTACTTCTGATAGTGTTTGGTAGATTCTGTTTTCCATTTTGTCTATTTGCTGGTATTTCTGTTATATTTGACAAATTATGTATGTTTATGAGTTAAAAATTCATTTGATTTACATGTGGTATTCTGAACCTACTGAAACATATCCTTGTCTTTCTGTTTCAGCAAAGGGAACGTGTTGCATCAGTGGTCCACAGACAAGAAACTGTTGATTGTCTGAAGAAGTTCAATGCAAGGCGTAAGCTAAAGGTGAGACAAGTTACTAAAATTAGCTTTACATGTGTTAATTAATTCACATTAATTACCATTCAGCACTAAAGTAGAACTGAGTATTCTAAATTCTCAAGGAATATCTCCTTTTTTGAGTTTACTATTTTTGCTTCTACAGACTTTCTGTAAAGTTACTGCCTTTTATAAAATTACTGTGGTAGTAGCTAAAATAAACCTGTTATTGGACATCTAAATGAATTATGCTTTCAGTTCATTTATATTTAATCTGCATTTGTATTTGGGCATTGTAACCCTCTAAATATTTTACATTTGTTCTAGGGTGCTATTCTAACAACCATGCTTGCAACTCGCAATTTTTCCAGTAAGTATGATGCTCATGGTAAGTACCTCCGGACCCCACAACTGGTGGATTACATGTGTGTGGTACTGTGGAAAGTGGGCACATCATCCCTCTCCCAGTTTGAATGTGCACCCCTAATGAATGTCATTCACTACATGATATCTATTGTATGTTGGGTGAAAAATATATATTTTTTTAAATCTAATTGTAATGCATCCCATTTTACCTTAAAAATCACAATCACTTGCCACTATTCACGTAAATTAATGAAATTGTTTTGAAAATTTTTCATCCTTGTATTTGAATGGGGGTGATGGGTAGGCCTGAAAAAATTAGAGCTCGAGAAAGTTCTAACAAATGATAAAAATATTGCAGCCATACTTTTATTATTCCTTGGAATTAATTTAACCAGAGTTTTCACCTAATTATAGATGGATTTTAAGTGTCACTGGAGACAAAGTGAAAATTGTATTAGCTTGGAAGAGAAAATGTTAATTTTGACACCACCTGATTTTTTTTCCGCCTATATATCAAAATCACTACCACATAGGATGCCACCAGTCATACTGATGTATAATATTTGCTTCCTTATGCTGCAGCTTCTGAGTGTTTTCAAAGTAGTAATCTGATCAAACAACGTTAGCTTGTACCTTTAGCCTGGTAACAGCTTTAATTCAATATCATGTGCAGTGGATAAGCAGTGTATCAGGATATGGATTTTATATTTGTAACCATGTTTGCAGATTTTGTGATACTTTAGTTTAGCTAAGCATTAAGGGCACTGACAGTCACAAAACTGACATATTAATAGAGCCTTTTCTTTTATTGTGGAACAAAGGGACAAATTAGAGACCCCAGATAGCCTGTGATACATTCTGAATACATTTAGGCTCACTAGGAAACCATTTCATAGGGAAAATGTACAGTTTCTGTTACATCAATACTCAAGACAAATATGTCAACTTTCAGTGTTGAGACTCCTAAGATGTAATGTAACATCTTTTGCATTATGATTCTTCGATGAAAAAAATTATCAGTAATTGCTCATTAGTTTTTCATCATGGAATGCTCACTGATTGATGTTACACAATAAATTTGCAGTGACATGACATCATGCTTTAGATATATGCAATGAATGGCATTCATGAATGGAGATTCACTGTTACTTGTTTACTAATTGTTTGTGTTCTCATATTGATTTTTGAAGCACTGCTCCTTGTAAATGAAAAGTACAAGATCACTTGAACACTCAAATGTCTTCATTTAACAAATTTGAAGTTGTTTGATTGTAGTACTAGTAGGGATAATGTGTAGTTTATGTTATCCTTAGTGCAGTTAGCTATTAGTCATAGTACTGCATATGTATGCTAAGTGTACAGTGTGACTGCACCTTTTCCTTTAGGACATGCTGTAATTACATTAGATTATATTGGAATGGCACAGAATTCTTCAGGTATTTTATGTACAGTAGTTAGAGTGTGTAGATACCTGGTCAAGTAAGCTGCCTTGGATATTATCAGTGATGAGATACGTGTATATTTTATGGCACATCTGTATAATATTTTACAAACTTCAAAACCAAATCTACATAAAGTCATAGTTTCAATATAATAGAGGGAAACATTCCACGTGGGAAAAATTGTATATAAAAACAAAGATGAGGTGACTTACCAAACGAAGGCGCTGGCAGGTCGATAGACACACAAACAAACACAAACATACACACAAAATTCAAGCTTTCGCAACAAACTGTTGCCTCATCCCTCTTTCCTGATGAGGCAACAGTTTGTTGCGAAAGCTTGAATTTTGTGTGTATGTTTGTGTTTGTTTGTGTGTCTATCGACCTGCCAGCACCTTCGTTCGGTAAGTCACCTCATCTTTGTTTTTATATAAAGTCATAGTTTGTTGTACTTCTCAGGTAAACATTTTCAAAATTGTTGACCTATCCCACTTGGGTGAACCATTACCTGCTGTATTTCTTACCTCTGGTTTTAAGTGGCAACATGAGTAAATTCCTTATTTCTTTTGTTATTATGAAGATATCTGTGGTGCCATATATGTACACATTATTTCCATATCTGTTACTTGTAAAATTTTGGTCAGGGTACCTAACTATTCCATCAGTCCAAAGTTTATGTTTACTGATCCTTGTAGTTTGATACTGTATAAATTACTTATTGTTATTAATTAGGTCAAAATGATGTATCGAGTGCTGTTGCTGCAATAGTGCTGCACATTTAAATACTGATCATCTTTATTCCAATTTTTTAAATATTGTACATAGATTACTAATTTTACTGATCCATTGATGGCTAAATGAGTTTTCATGATGCACGTGAGTTGAACAAAATTTACTCACCTCTGAAACAACTTTCTGTAAAGAAAATCTGATGTAAATCTGCACCATGTATCTCTAGATTTAATTTTCAGTAATAAGAATTGTAATTGTAACTGCTCAAACCACATACACAATTCTTTTACAATTTTTTAAAAAATCTTTAATGTTTGTTTTCCTTTCGCTCAGTGAAAGGGCTTTGAAAAGTTGTGAAAACTGAAGATTCAACAATTTTTTTGGAATTTTAGTGCTGGTTTTTATCTATTTCTTCCTGTTTCAGCAGTTAGTAAATATTTCATTTTACATAAATATTTGCTAAAACTCTAGTGACATATTCTGGTATGGTATTTCAGGCAGAAACATTTGGGGTGGGGGAGATGTGGAGGAAGAAAAACCGTTTACTTTCTTTACTGCTTTATTGCAGTTATATTGTTATCCTCTATATCAGACTGCCTCATGATTGATGACTTGTTAGATCCTCAGTCTTACTAGGGGCTATTTCTCATTGACGGGACTGTAACATGGTCTTCTCAGCCCCTTGCAGTGGTACCATCCATTGAAGACTTAGTCAGAGTATGAGGCAATGACAAATCAACAGGCTGATAGCTTATAAGACAGTAGTTTTGTAGTATTTAGTTGGATTTTTCCTAGTACCAGTTGTTTCAGTGACATAGTGACATGACTGGAAGATGTAAATGCTAGCAGAGGAACTTATGAACTGCAGAACAGACACAATAGATAAAGTATTATATACTGATTAGATTTGCATCAGCAGTGAATGTATTCAAAAGAATAAAAACAGTAAAAGGCATACTCACTGGTTTATTTTATGCTACACCTCAACTGGAAGAGAGATTGAGGTCAAAAATGTATCTAAAATGTGAACTGATGATATGTTATTCAGGAAGCAGTATTTCAGAAGTAGGTTAATTTTCTTTGATATGCTCCATTTTTTTTAAACAAAAAAAAAGCTATGTTAGAGCAGCAATAGTTTCACTAAATTTTAGCTTGTAAGACAGAAGGTGACTTCACTTCTCTCCCCAGTTTCACTGTTTTTGTTAACTATTGACCTATTGCAACACCATTCCTTTCCCTGCAAACACCATCTTGTTCCACTTGAATCAGCACTGTAAAAATTTAACCCAAAAAAGAGAAACATTCAAAAAAGTAAATGGTAAAGGCCACTGTGTTTTCCCCACAGCATTCACAAATGTCATTCATTTTCTCATGTGCATACTTCCCATCCTTGTTTGCATGAAACGAATTTGAAGGCACTCAAAGATAATAATCTGTCTGCATATCTGTCTGATCACTGTACGGCATTCCATGAGATGTATACAAAAGAATATTCCTAATCATTGCCAGAAGCTTTTGGGCACAAAGTCCAGTAAAAGAGAGATGTTTGTTACCTCAGTTGATAGTGCTTTCTAATTCTCTTCATAAACAAATGCTGCCTTCTCTTTAGGTATTACTTAGTGATGAAAAGACTCGATACTGTTTGAGATGTGTGTTCTGTGAATGTCAGTCATTGTTTTTCTAACTTGCATTAAGAAATAGAATAATTTTTATGTAAAATATAACAGTGAGATGTATTCAGATTACCATTAAGTAAAAAATAAATAAATAAAAACAAAAAACAAAAAACTATACAGATGAGAGATCCTGGGAAGTGACCTAAGAAATGGATTTCATTTAATAATAAATGTGGTGCAGAGCTCCATGATACATCCATGTGCACCATCTGTTTGTGTTTTTTGTACTTGCTGACTTTGCCCATTCCATACATTTTTAACTTCAAAGTAAACAAAACACTAGAAATGCTTACAATATAAGAAAATATGAAGGTATTAACAAAAAATAAGTGGAAACCTTACAAAATGTTCTAGAGTTCAAGGCACTTCCAAAAAGGCAATAGGACAGAATTAATGCTATGGGCTCAACTAAACTAAATGGCCTTACATAGAAGTATTTAGTTCTTTGGACCAAACCTAAGGAGAGCATAGTTTGAAAAATCTACACACAGTCACACACATGCATATAACACTTGACCCTAACTGTTTGAGTGATTGTTACAGTTTGTGTGTGTGTGTGTGTGTGTGTGTGTGTGTGTGTGTGTGTGTGTGTGTGTGTGTGTGTGTGTGTGTGTGTTTGGTTTGGTTGAGATGAGATGAGGGGAAGGGTGGAGTTTTGCGGCAGGGAGAGGGTAAAATGGAATAGGGACAAAGTGTGGATACAACGTATGACAGATGCAGAAACAAATTGAGGATAGAATGAGCTATCAATGCAACTCTAGGAATGAACATGAGAGAGTTAAGAGGAGGAAAGGGAACATAAGGTGTGGGCAGCAGGGAAAAAAGTGAAAAAAAGATAGGGAGGAGAAGGTGAGATCAAGGAAATGGAACAGAAGCAGCCAAGGAAGGTGGCTAGTGAACACTGAAGAGGGTAGGGGAGTCAGAATCCAAATGACACAATTCCTGTAGCAGCTACTGAACTTTTTGGTGTTGTTGTGTGCAGTATGTTCAGCAGTTGTATGGTTGGTTTTACTCTTAGCCACATTTTGATGGTGGCCATTCATGTGGATAGACAACTGTTGCACCAGGCTCTTCATCTCAAAGTAACACTTGTGCCATATGTTCTCAATTATTTGTTGGATGTATTTCAGTCACTGTCTCTCTCTCTATGGTTTTTACTCTCTATGGCACCCTCTAGTACCATGTAAGTTCTTCCAGTTGTCTTAGTACATGTCCTTTCATTGTCTCCCTTCATCTTGTCAGAGTTATCCACATGTTCCTTTCTTCATCAGTCCTGTGGAGAATCACCTCATTACTTACCTTGTTAGTCTACCAAATTTTCAACATCCATCCATAGCACCACACCTCAAATGCTTCAGTCTTCATCTTTTCCTGTTTTCCCATACTCCACAATTCACTACCATGCAGTGCTAAGCTTCAAACTTACATTCTCAGAATTTTCGTTCTCATATTAAGGCCAATGTTTGATTCTAGTTGACCTTTAAGCCAGGAATATGCTCTTGCCTATGCTAATCTGATTTTTATTTCTTCTTGCTTTGTCTGTCTTGTGTTATTTTGCTTCCAAGTTAGCAGAATTCATCTACTTCACCTACTGAAGCTCTCCTGTTCAGATAAGTTTATCACTAATCTCACTTCTGACTTTCCTAATTACTTTAGTCTATCTTCAGTTTACTCTCAGTCTATACTCTGTACTCACTAGACTGTTCATTCCATTTGCCACATCGTGTAATTGTTCTTCACTTTCACTGGTGATAGGAATGCCATCACAAATTTTATCATTGATATCCTTTCACCTTGAATTTTAATCCCACTTTTGAACCTTTCTTTTATTTACATATCTGCTGTTTCAATGTATGGACTGAACAGTAGGGGTGAAAGACTACACCACTGTCTTACACCCTTTTTAATCTGAGCACTTTGTTCCTGGTCTTGCATTCTTATTGTTCACTCTTGGTTCGTATACATATTGCATATATTCAGCTTTCTCTGCAGCTCATTCCTATTTTTCTCTGAATTTTGGAGATCTTGCACCATTTTGCATTGACAAATGCTTATTCCAGGTTGAAAACTCCTATGAATGAGTATGAGTCTTGATATTGTTTCCATCACCAGTTGCAATGTTAAAATTGCCTTTCTTGTGCCCTTGCCTATAGCTGGACTGGTCATCATCTAACAGATCTTCATCTTTCTTTTCAGTCCTTGTCAGCAACTTGGTTGCATGAACTGTTAAACTGATTGATAGTTCTGGCAGGTATCTGCCCATGCTGTCTTTAGTACTGTGTAGATGGTATTTTTGTGAAAGCCTTATGTCTACAGACTTGTAGAGTCTACACCTCAACTTGAACAAACATTTTGTTGCAACATTCCCAAATAATTTTTGATATTCTGGAGGAATTTTATCTATCTTTTTTGTATTATTTGATCACAAGTCTTCCAAAGCTCTGTTAAAAGAGTGTCGAATTGCAGAGTGGCACAACAAAAAGATTGCTGTTAGAAGAGTGTTGAATTGCAGACTGGCACAACAAAAAGATTGCCATACATTTGAGTTTTTGGCCTAAAGGCCTTCTCATAATATCATCAGTATTACATCTTGAATTTAATTTTAAAGCTCTATTAAACTCTGAGTTTCCTATGTGTTTAATATCAACTCCCATTTTTTTCTACCATGTCATCATCAGACAAGTCTTTCCCTTAATAGAGGCCCTCAGTGTACTTTTTCTGCCTATCTGCTCTTCATTGAGCTTTCAGCCAAATCCTCCTTCAGAACACACACACACACACACACACACACACACACACACACACACACACACAGACAGACAGATCGGACCAGAGTGCAACTGTCATGTTGAGGATCAATCTGGAGTGGGGCAGGGAAGGGGATCAGACAACAGGGTGGGAGGATGTCTGCTTGAGCATGCAGGAAATAAATGGAGGCATGACAAGACCGACAGGCTCAGTGTCGGAAGGCTGTGGGGCAGGAAGATTATTTGGGGGATGAGGGGTGGAGAGGATAGGAGCAGGGAAGGGAAGGGGAAAGATGGCCAGGAGCACTGTCAGAGCATGGCAGGCAATTAGCATGAAGGGATGTGAATAGGGAGGAGGTTGTAGAACAGAGGGAGTGGACACTGTTGGGTGGAGGGTACGCAGACAGTACTTTGCTGTAGGTTGAGGCCAGGATAATTTTGGGAGTGGAGAATTTGTTGCAACGATAACTCCCATCTGTGCATTTCTGAAAAACTAATGGTACAGAGGAGGCACCTGATTGCACAGGTTGTGAAGCAGCCATTGAAATCAAGCATATTCAGCTGTATGTTGTACCACAGGTTGGTCTATCAAGCTCTTTTCCACAGTTTGATGGTGGCTATTTATCCTGGTGGACAGCTGGTTGGTAGTCATACCAATATAAAAACCTGTAGCAAAGTGGACCATCCTGTGACACAACATGTGGCTGAACACAATGTGCTCGATTTCAGTTCTGCGTCACAACCCGGGCCATATGGTTCCTCCCTTCCACCACCAGCTTTTCTGAACTATGAAGATGGAAGTTATCCTTACAACAAATTCTCTGGTGCTCAAATTATCCTGGCCTCAGCCTGTCACAAATTACTGTCAGCACATCGTCCACCCAACAGTTTCCACCTCCTCTGTCCTATCACCTCCTCTCTATTAAAGTCCCCCACCCTCATCATGTGCTGCCCTCTACCAATGTTCGTACCCCCACCCCTACACCAGCCACTCCCACTCCCACCACACACAGCTTCCCAACACTGCACTTTTCAGTCTTGTCATTCCCTGTGCACTCCACTGGAGAGCACTCTTCTCCTTCCCACCATCCCCCAGCTGCCCCACCAATACTCTGCTATTCTTCCGCCTCTCCTGCCCCATTCCAGATTGCCACTCAACATGACAGTCCAGATTGTCACTCAACATGACAGTTAAGGTGATGGAGATGGTGGTCACGTGTGCGAAAGGTGTTCTTGCTTTTCTTTGTGTGTGTGTGTGTGTGTGTGTGTGTGTGTGTGTGTGTGTGAAGTTTTTCTTTTCTGAAGAAGGCTTTGGCTGAAAGCTAAACATGAAACAATCTTTTTGTTGTACCTGCCTGCATCTCATTATGTCATCTTTAAGATGAGCAGCAATCTACCCTTTTCCTAATATTTTTGCAACTATTTCTTCTGCTACCCAAGGTTTCTTCACATTTATTTTCTTTGTAGCTATGTTTGTTTGCCCAACATCTGTTACTGCCCTTTTTAGAAATGTAAATTTCCCCTCAGCTGAACTGCCTAATACAGCATACAGTATCTATAGCATCAGAGAACATCAAATGCATCTCATCACTTCTCAATACTTCAGTATCCTGCTTATTTGTACAGTGATACTTTCAAACTAGTCCCTTAAACTTCAGCATACTCCTCATCACTACTGCATTGTGGTCGGAGTTGTGTCTGCTCCTGGGAATGCTTACAATCCAATATCTGATTTCAGAATCTCTGTGTAATAATGATGTAATCCAGCTGAGATCTTCCTGTATCTCCAGGCCTTTTCCATGTATATCTTACCCTCTTCTGATTTTTGAAGAGAGTATTCACTATTACTGTTATAACCTTTAATCACCAATAAGTGCGTGGATATACAAACGTAGAAACAGAAGCTGGTTACATGCTAACAACTCGGTATCTGTCATTCGACAGCCGTGCCGTGACATGCGGCCGGTGCCGTTCATAGCTAGGTGGCGCTCCCGCGCTCAGCCGAGTTGCGGAGCGCCTCTATCGCCATTTGCGCGTACTGTCGTGGCGGCACTGTTAAATGTCGAGGGCACTGTCACAACACTTTTCCCCCCCCTTGAAAAAAAAAACTCACTTCCTTGGAGACATGGACAGTGCGGAAACATCCATGGCCTCTTGTGAGGTCCCGAGAAGATCCCGCGGAGAGACACGAGAGTATGGTCGAAAATGTCCAGGACGGAAGCTCGTGCATGGAACGTGCCTCCTGGATGAGATGATGGGTGAAAACTCCGGAGCAGCATCCATAGGTGTCGTGGACCTGGGGGTGTGCTCCAGCGAGATGAGTCCCTGTGAAGGCGGCGTCGCGACTGGGGGCCAGTTCCGGCGTACTCGGAAGCGGTAGCAACGTCAGCTGCATCAACACGAACGGTAGATCGGCAGGAGCAACAGGACTGGCTTCTCGGGCTGGTGGAGGTGAAGGAAGGGGCGGTGGCACCGGCGTGGCCATCACTCGTGGGCGCATCTGGTCGTAATGGCGAACAATCATGCCGTCGTCTGTACATATTTCACAAAGCCGGCAGCCACGAAGAGCCTTGACCACCCCTGGAATCCATTTAGGGCGAGATCCATGCCCTCATGCCCACACGTCGGCGCCCACTGAGTATTTTCCCGCACTAGGGGACACAGTACAAGGCCTGACAGGGTGAAGCAGGTGCAGTAGAGTGCGCGGTTGGTGGCCGTGCAAGAGTTCAGCAGGGCTGTGATCACCCAGAGGCGTGAAGCAATAAGAACTCAGAAAATGCAACAGAGCGTCATCTGTGGAAAAATCACTAAGGAATTTTTTCATCTGGCTTTTGAAAGTGCGGACAAGGCGCTCGACCTCCCCATTCGATTGCAGATGGAAGGGCAGTGCTGTAACATGATGAATCCCTTGTCCAGTACAAAAATCACAGAAGGCCTGCGAAGAGAACTGAGGGCCATTGTCTGTGACGATCGTGGATGGAATACCTTCTAGCGCAAAGATTTTGGACAAAGCCAGCGTCGTCGCCGCAGTGGTGGGTGACGGACATCGAACAATAAACAGAAACTTCGAGAAGGCGTCAATCAACAGTACCCAATAAGTACCGAGGAAGGGGCTGGCAAAGTCAGTGTGCACCCGTTCCCATGGCTGCGCCGGATCAGGACACGGAGAGGGCATTGTACGAGGTGCAGCCAGTTGTTGAGCACACTGACCACACGCAGTTACCATGTGGGCGATGTCCGAATCAATACCGGGCCAATAAACGCTCGACCTCCCCATTCGATTGCGGATGGAAGGGCGGTGCTGTAACATGATGAATCCCTTGTCCAGTACAAAAATCACAGAAGGCCTGCAAAGAGAACTGAGGGCCATTGTCCATGACAATCGTGGATGGAAGACCTTCTAGCCCAAAGATTTTGGACAAAGCCAGCGTCGTCACCGCAGTGGTGGGCGACGGACATCGAACAACAAACAGAAACTTTGAGAAGGCGTCAATCAACAGTACCCAATAAGTACATCTACATCTACATCTACATCTACATTGATACTCCGCAAGCCACCCAACGGTGTGTGGTGGAGGGCACTTTACGTGCCACTGTCATTACCTCCCTTTCCTGTTCCAGTCGCGTATGGTTCGCGGGAAAAACGACTGTCTGAAAGCCTCCGTGCGTGCTCTAATCTCTCTAATTTTACATTCGTGATCTCCTCGGGAGGTATAAGTAGGGGGAAGCAATATATTCGATACCTCATCCAGAAACGCACCCTTTCGAAACCTGGCGAGCAAGCTACACCGCGATGCAGAGCGCCTCTCTTGCAGAGTCTGCCACTTGAGTTTATTAAACATCTGTGTAACGCTATCACGGTTACCAAATAACCCTGTGACGAAACGCGCCGCTCTTCTTTGGATCTTCTCTATCTCCTCCGTCAGACCGATCTGGTACGGATCCCACACTGATGAGCAATACTCAAGTATAGGTCGAACGAGTGTTTTGTAAGCCACCTCCTTTGTTGATGGACTACATTTTCTAAGCACTCTCCCAATGAATCTCAACCTGGTACCCGCCTTACCAACAATTAATTTTATATGATCATTCCACTTCAAATCGTTCCGCACGCATACTCCCAGATATTTTACAGAAGTAACTGCTACCAGTGTTTGTTCCGCTATCATATAATCATACAATAAAGGATCCTTCTTTCTATGTATTCACAATACATTACATTTGTCTATGTTAAGGGTCAGTTGCCACTCCCTGCACCAAGTGCCTATCCGCTGCAGATCTTCCTGCATTTCGCTACAATTTTCTAATGCTGCAACTTCTCTGTATACTACAGCATCATCCGCGAAAAGCCGCATGGAACTTCCGACACTATCTACTAAGTCATTTACATATATTGTGAAAAGCAGTGGTCCCATAACACTCCCCTGTGGCACGCCAGAGGTTACTTTAACGTCTGTAGACGTCTCTCCATTGATAACAACATGCTGTAGTCTGTTTGCTAAAAACTCTTCAATCCAGCCACACAGCTGGTCTGATATTCCGTAGGCTCTTACTTTGTTTATCAGGCGACAGTGCGGAACTGTATCGAACGCCTTCCGGAAGTCAAGAAAAATAGCATCTACCTGGGAGCCTGTATCTAATATTTTCTGGGTCTCATGAACAAATAAGGCGAGTTGGGTCTCACACGATCGCTGTTTCCGGAATCCATGTTGATTCCTACATAGTAGATTCTGGGTTTCCAGAAATGACATGATACGCGAGCAAAAAACATGTTCTAAAATTCTACAAGAGATCGACGTAAGAGATATAGGTCTATAGTTTTGCGCATCTGCTCGACGACCCTTCTTGAAGACTGGGACTATTTGCGCTCTTTTCCAATCGTTTGGAACCCTCCGTTCCTCTAGAGACTTGCGGTACACGGCTGTTAGAAGGGGGGCAAGTTCTTTTGCGTACTCTGTGTAGAATCGAATTGGTATCCCGTCAGGTCCAGTGGACTTTCCTCTATTGAGTGATTCCAGTTGCTTTTCTATTCCTTGGACACTTATTTCGATGTCAGCCATTTTTTCGTTTGTGTGAGGATTTAGAGAAGGAACTGCAGTGCGGTCTTCCTCTGTGAAACAGCTTTGGAAAAAGGTGTTTAGTATTTCAGCTTTACGCGAGTCATCCTCTGTACCGAGGAAGGGGCCGGCAAAGTCAGCGTGCACCCGTTCCCATGGCTGCGCCGGATCAGGCCACGGAGAGGGCATTGTATGAGGTGCAGCCAGTTGTTGAGCACACTGACCACACGCAGCAACCATGTGGGCGATGTCCGAATCAATACCGAGCCAATAAACGTGCCTGCGGGCCAGGGACTTAGTCCGAGAAATCCCCCAATGGCCTTCATGCAACAATTTGAGAACATCTTTGCAAAGAGAGGCTGGCACCATGACCCGTGGAGATGCGCCATCCGTGGCCAGAAGAACAACACCATCACGAACAGACAGACGAAGGCGCAAGGCATGGTAGTTGCGAAGGGGATCCGATGCCCGGCCCTTGGTCCTGTCCGGCCAACCCCGTTGAACAAAACCAATCACCTGACGCAGGACCGGGTCCTGCGCAGTAGCCGTCGCGACCTGTGAACCTGTAAGTGGAAAACCCTCGACCGCACGACGTTCTTCCTCATCAATGTGGAAACAGAGTAGTTCATCCCGATCGAAAACCGGGTCGGGGCCCATCGGCAATCGCGACAATGCGTCAGCGTTGGCGTGCTGGGCCGTGGGGCGATAGTGAATCTCATAGTGAAAACGAGACAAGTATAAGGCCCAACGTTGCAGGTGGTAAGCTGCCTTATCCGGAAGCGACGCCAATGGGCTGAACAGAGAGACCAGCGGCTTGTGGTCGGTGATGAGGTGAAACTTAGAACCATACAAAAAAACGCTGAACTTTTTTCGAGCATAAATGATAGCGAGCGCCTCCTTTTCGATTTGAGAGTAATGCCGTTGCGCATCGTTGAGGGTCTTGGAAGCATAGGTGATGGGTCGTTCCGACCCATCCTCATACCAATGGGCGAGAACAGCCCCTAGGCCATACTGTGACGCGTCAGTCGCCAGAACCAAGTGCTGACTCGGACGGAATGTGGCAAGACAAGGCACCGACTGCAAATGAGCCGTCAGGCGGACAAAAGCCTGCCTACACTCGTCAGACCAACAGAAAGGGACGTTTTTGCGTAACAGCTGATGCAGAGGATGAGCTACCGCTGCCGCGGATGGAATGAATTTGTGATAATAAGCAATCTTGCCTAGAAAGGCCTGAAGTTCTTTGACCGTAGACGGCTGGGGTAGAGTGTTAATGGCCGCAACATGCAGACATAGAGGACGTATACCCTCACGGGACAAGTGGAAACCAAGATACACTATGGAGGGTTGGAAGAACTGTGACTTGTCCAGATTGCACTTCAACCCAGCTGAATGCAAAACCCTAAACAGTGAACGCAAATTGCGAAGGTGCTCCTCAGTGGAGGCCCCCGTGACAACAATGTCATCCAGATAGTTTATGCAGCCAGGAACGGAAGCCGTGAGCTGTTCCAAAAACCGCTGAAAAAATGGCCGGCGCGCTAGCGACGCCAAATGGTAACCGCTGGTACTGATACAACCCACAAGGAGTGTTGATGACAAGAAATTCCTTGGAGGAAGCATCCAACGGCAACTGATGGTACACCTCCGATAAGTCAAGTTTGGAAAAGAACTGGCCCCCAACGAGCTTGGTAAATAACTCCTCAGGACAGGGAAGAGGATAAGTGTCAATGAGGCTCTGAGCGTTGACGGTGGCTTTAAAATCACCACACAATCGCAGACTCCCGTTGGGTTTAGAAACCACCACGATTGGCGATGCCCATTTGCTGGAGGTAACAGGAAGGAGAATCCCTGAAGCTGTTAACCCGTCTATCTCAGCCTTGACAGGTGCACGCAACGCCACCGGAATAGGGCGTGCCCGGAAAAACTTAGGGCAAGCCGTAGGTTTAAGAGTAATGTGGGCCTCAAAATCCTTGGCACGACCCAGACCAGCAGAGAACACGGACAAAAATTCAGAGCACAATCCATCCAGCTGTTGATACGGAATATCCTCAGATATGAGATGCACATCATCATCAATGGAGAACCCGAACAACTGGAAAGCATCATAACCGAACAGGTTTTCAGTGCCCGCATGATCCACCACATAAAATGTGAGGGGCCTAACAACAGATTTGTAGGCAGTGGAAGCATCAAACTGGCCAATGATAGGAATTTTCTGTTTATTATAAGTTCTCAGATTTCGCGTAACTGGAGACAGGGGAGGGGAGCCCAACTCCAAATACGTGCGAGAATTAATGAGAGTTATTGCAGAGCCAGTGTCCACTTGCATGCGAATGTCTTTATCCAGAACACGAACAGTAACAAACAACTTATTTGTTGGAGAAAGCACACAGTTAACATCCATGTCCGATGCCTCGTCCTCGTCGACAGGAACTTTAGGGGACTGACACACAGAAGCAATATGGCCTTTTTTCCTACATGAATTACACATGGCCCAACGTTTTGGACACGCGGCCCTGTCATGCTGTACGAAACAACGTGGACAAGAAGGAAGTGCGGAACGAACCTGCTTCTGTGGTTGCTGTTTTCGCTGCGAGCATGGCGGCCCAACGTGACAGTTTTGACGTGACTGAACCGCCGCCACATCTTCGTTCTCCTGTGAAACAGGCAAATTGTCCATGTCGAAAGTTGACTGTACAGCGCCTACATCACACCACGCGTCTATTTGCACGTCAGCAGTGTGAGACACTTCAAAGGATTGAGCGATGCTGAGAACTTCCAACAACGACAGGTTTGGCAGTTGTAAGGCACGTTGCCGAACTTCTTTATCAGGAGCAAGCCGTAGAATAGCATCCCTAACCATTGAATCAGCATAAGACTCATGATGAGTGTCCGTGACAAACTGACATTTCCTACTCAGACCGTGTAGTTGTGCCGCTCAAGCCCGGTAAGATTGATGGGGCTGTTTACGACACTGGTAGAACGCCATGCGGGCGGCAACAATGTGGGTGTTTTTTCGGTAATAGTTAGACAATAAGTCACACATTTCTTGGAAGGACAGAGAGGCAGGTTCCCGCAGGGGGGCTAACTGAGATAGCAGCTAATAGATCCGTGGGGAAACCCAAGATAGAAATAACAACTTACACATAGGAGCGTCAACAACGCCGAAAGCCAAGAAGTGTTGCCGCAAACGCTTCTCATAATCCTCCCAGTCTTCAGCGGCCTCGTCGTAAGGAGGGAAGGGAGGCGGAGAAGAGGAAGACAGACGATGAGTAAGCGACGTCGACAATGCCTGAATAGCAGCCGTCAGCTGTGTTTGTTGTTCAATGAGCGCTTGCATAAGCTGTTCCATGTCTGCACCGTCACGAATACACAAATCCACAACGCAGTGAAAAAAAAAAAATCCGCCCTCGCCGCCAAAAAGTGTTATAACTTTTAATCACCAATAAGTGCATGGATATACAAATGTAGAAACAGTAGCTGGTTACATGCTAACAACTCAGTATCTGTCATTTGACTGCCGTGCCATGACATGCGGCTGGCGCCGTTCGTAGCTAGTTGGCGCTCCCGCGCTCAGCCGAGTTGCGGAGCGCCTCTATCGCCGTTTGCGCGTACTGTCGTGGCGGCACTGTTAAATGTCGAGGGCACTGTCACAACAATTACCATCTGAAATTTTTTGCAGAACATAATTAGTCTTTCTGCTCTTTCATTCCTACTACCAAGCTCATATTCTCTCCTAACTTTCCCTACAACCACATTTATGTCTCCCATTATTCTTAGATTATTACCTCCTTCTACATACTAAATTATTCATTCAATATCCTCATATACTTTCTCTATATCTTCATCTTCTACTTGTGACATTGGCATGCATGCCTGAACTGTTGTTGTTGATGTTGGTTTGCTGCCGATTCTGGTTAGAAAAATCTTATTACTGAAATTTTCCCAGTAACTTACACTCTACCCTACTTTCCTCCTCCTCCTGTTATACCATTTTCTGCAGCTATTGATATTTTCTTGCATTCATCTGAGCATAAATCCTTGTGTTCTTTTGATTTCACTCCACTGACTCCATTATATTTAGACTGAACCTTTGCATTCTGCTTTTCAGATTTTCTAGTTTCCCTGCCATGTTCAAACGTCTGACAGTTCACACCCTGACTCATAGACTGTTACCCTTTCATTGGTTATGCGTCCTTTTCTCATGGTCACCTCTCCCTTGGCAGTCACTTCCTGGAGATCTGAATAAGAGATTAGTTTGGAGTCTTTTGCCAGTGGAGAGATCATCATGACATTTTTCAATTACAGGCCACATTTCCTGTGGATACACATTATATGTCTATAGTACAGTGGTTCCCATTGCCCTCTGCATTCTGTTCCCATTCATTGTTGCTGATACTTCTGCATTATCGCAGCAGTTCACCACCTCAAGGGCAAGAAGTTAACCTGAAATTGTGTCCACTCCTCTGCCGTCTTTCACGGGACCATTGCAGAATGAGGATTACTTCTTATAATAGAGGTCTTTGGCTGCCATTGCTGATGTTTTTTATTCATCATTTAAGTAGTCACTGGGTTCAAACCCAGGATCCAGGAAATTTTGATTCCTGTTCATAGGCACTACCCCTGGTCCATGAATCGTCATTCCCACTTGAAATGCAGCTAGTCTCTGTGACCCCCGACAGGGTATGAGCAGACATACACTTGGAGCAGACATACACTTGTGAGGCAGTGGCTTCTGTATCCCATTGCAAGGGGGTTTTGAATTACATGACTGCTAATCAGTAGTTGTTGCTGATCATTGTCAAGTAATTTGCTTTACTGCAGCCCTCCAATATTGTGTTAAATCTATCATAGTAAAAAATAATGATATGAATATAATAGAGGGAAACATTCCACGTGGGAAAAATATATCTAAAAAGAAAGATGATGAAACTTACCAAACAAAAGCGCTGGCAGGTCGATAGACACACAAACAAACACAAACATACACACAAAATTCTAGCTTTCGCAACCAATGGTTGCCTCGTCAGGAAAGAGGGAAGGAGGAGGAAAGACAAAAGGATATGGGTTTTAAGGGAGAGGGTAAGGAGTCATTCCAATCCCGGGAGCGGAAAGACTTACCTTAGGGGGAAAAAAGGACAGGTATACACTCGCACACACACACATATCCATCCACACATACACAGACACAAGCAGACATTTGTAAAGGCAAAGAGTTTGGGCAGAGATGTCAGTCGGGGCAGATGTACAGAGGCAAAGATGAAGTTGAAAGACAGGTGAGGTATGAGCGGCGGCAAATTGAAATTAGAAATTAGCGGAGATTGAGGCCTGGCGGATAGCGAGAAGAAAGGATATGCTGAAGGGCAAGTTCCCATCTCCGGAGTTCTGACAGGTTGGTGTTAGTGGGAAGTATCCAGATAACCCGGACGGTGTAACACTGTGCCAAGATGTGCTGGCCGTGCACCAAGGCATGTTTAGCCACAGGGTGATCCTCATTACCAACAAACACTGTCTGCCTGTGTCCATTCATGCGAATGGACAGTTTGTTGCTGGTCATTCCCACATAGAACGCTTCACAGTGTAGGCAGGTCAGTTGGTAAATCACGTGGGTGCTTTCACACGTGGCTCTGCCTTTGATCGTGTACACCTTCCAGGTTACAGGACTGGAATAGGTGGTGGTGGGAGGGTGCATGGGACAGGTTTTACACCGGGGGCGGTTACAGGGGTAGGGGCCAGAGGGTAGGGAAGGTGGTTTGGGGATTTCATAGGGATGAACTAAGAGGTTGCGAAGGTTAGGTGGACGGCGGAAAGACACTCTTGGTGGAGTGGGGAGGATTTCATGAAGGATGGAGATCCATCCTTCATGAAATCCTCCCCACTCCACCAAGAGTGTCTTTCCGCCGTCCACCTAACCTTCGCAACCTCTTAGTTCATCCCTATGAAATCCCCAAACCACCTTCCCTACCCTCTGGCTCCTACCCCTGTAACCGCCCCCGGTGTAAAACCTGTCCCATGCACCCTCCCACCACCACCTATTCCAGTCCTGTAACCCGGAAGGTGTACACGATCAAAGGCAGAGCCACGTGTGAAAGCACCCACGTGATTTACCAACTGACCTGCCTACACTGTGAAGCGTTCTATGTGGGAATGACCAGCAACAAACTGTCCATTCGCATGAATGGACACAGGCAGACAGTGTTTGTTGGTAATGAGGATCACCCTGTGGCTAAACATGCCTTGGTGCACGGCCAGCACATCTTGGCACAGTGTTACACCGTCCGGGTTATCTGGATACTTCCCACTAACACCAACCTGTCAGAACTCCGGAGATGGGAACTTGCCCTTCAGCATATCCTTTCTTCTCGCTATCCGCCAGGCCTCAATCTCCGCTAATTTCTAATTTCAATTTGCCGCCGCTCATACCTCACCTGTCTTTCAACTTCATCTTTGCCTCTGTACATCTGCCCCGACTGACATCTCTGCCCAAACTCTTTGCCTTTACAAATGTCTGCTTGTGTCTGTGTATGTGTGGATGGATATGTGTGTGTGTGCGAGTGTATACCTGTCCTTTTTTCCCCCTAAGGTAAGTCTTTCCGCTCCCGGGATTGGAATGACTCCTTACCCTCTCCCTTAAAACCCATATCCTTTTGTCTTTCCTCCTCCTTCCCTCTTTCCTGACGAGGCAACCATTGGTTGCGAAAGCTAGAATTTTGTGTGTATGTTTGTGTTTGTTTGTGTGTCTATCGACCTGCCAGCGCTTTTGTTTGGTAAGTTTCATCATCTTTCTTTTTAGATATATAGTAAAAAATAACTTTTATTGTCAACAGTTTGTGGCCATGCCAGTAGGCTCTGGTGGCAGATGAGATACTCATGATACACCTTTGACAGATAGCATGTGGATAGTCCAATACATATATAGCCTTACAGATGCAATGCAACGTACAATGTCTGATGACAACTTAGTTACGTGATACATTGAACTACCCTATTTGCCTGCCAATAATATCTACAGCAAATTATGTGTAATTACTTTACTCTGGAATGTACATTTTTCATTTTAGGCACATCTAGAATTTGCCTTTATTAAGGTCTTCTCAGCTGTTGATTAACTCATTTCATTCTTCTCCTTTACAACTCCATGTTACTCTTTTTCTGAGTTATTTACTGCCCTTTCACATTTTTTGTTAGTCTTTTTATGTTGTTTGTCATCTTCTTGTATCTTCATGGTCTTATCATTTGCCTTAATTTTTAAATTTAGCTTTTTGTTCATCTCTTTGGTTAGAAAGGTGATAATTATGTATCATTAATCTCATATTTTAAGTAGAACACATTTTTAGTGCATAGACACTGAAGTAAATGGTCATAATGTAATCATACAAAAATCTGAAAAAGACTAGACATGATGGTTTGTTTTATGCCATATATTCCTCTCGGTGTTTATTGTGGTCCAAAGTGCTCTTCAGTCCTATATTTGTCAACAGAAGGGTTTAAACATTCACCTATCAAAATATATCTCATTGATAATGTTGTTAGTTGTGGTATGTCTGTAGAAAAGTATAGTGAGGTAAATATTCGATAATGCTAGCATATAACAGGCTTCAGGACTATCTCTGAGGAAATAGTCTAGGCACAGCTTTTAGATGTGTAATTTATTTCTTTCAATTTTTGTGCTCTGTTGACAAATAGTGTTTTTTCTTGCTGCATACCTCTTAGTGCTTAAAAGTTGCACCAGAACACAATAATTATAGTTTCAACATGAATGTTTCTGTATTACTTCACTGTTACTACCACAAAGTTGCAATTGTTATTGCTTTAAATGATGCAATGGACTTAGTTCAGAGAACAGAACTGTACCATGCAAAAGCACTGCGAAAGTTTGCACAGTATAGAAAGTTTGCTTCTGGCTTACATCTAATGAGATTTTGTCTTATATATTTGTTGTTTCTAATTTAGTTGTGAAAAGCTATGAAGAGGTGCAGTGTGCTTCGTCATTATGCAGGCTTCTGTGACAGATATACTGGACAAAATTCAGAATGTGTTAAATATCAACAGATGTTGCATCAGAACCTATATTTTGGGAATGCTGATAGCGAAGGGAAGAGTGCTCAGCCACACAGTTCAGACTGAAAGGAAATAAATGATGGTACAACAGAAAGTGTTAATTATTAACGAAAGTTAACAACAGATTTGTGTTAGTAAGTTGGTAAAATGCAGTGAAATAAACATTCCATATACATATCATTCATTAACTGTTGATGTGCATCAGTACAAGTATTGTTTTATTGCAACTATTATTTTATTACATAATTATTAAGAGAAAATGTGTTTGGAACTTTCTTAATCTGAAAGACTTTGAGAGGAATTATATTTTGTGTTCCTACAGGTGTAAATTTTAGCTTCTTTTTGTCCTTGTGTAGTAATGTCAAATAGTGTGACTTAAAAGTTCTAGTTGTGAATAAAATTGATAGGTGTCATTTATATTTGGTTTGAAGGTAGATCACTACTTATGTGAAAAATAACATAGAAGAGAATGAGTATTGACAAGAAGGGACTAGGTATTTAAAATCCCATACTTATTGATCATTGATCATGGGACTGGGTGAGGAACATAAGAAGACAGAATCTTGTATCTTATCATACAATGTTGAAGGTTCTCATGTGTGTCACCCATTTTCCCAAAATAGAAATAAATTTGGCAAAATGAAAAGAGTTAGGTATCTGCTTTAAGTAAGTCATGAAATCCCTGTAATATTGTTCCCTGTTTTTCAGACATGGTTACGAAGTGATTCTTCAAATAAACAGTTATTTCATATCAAAGAAAGTCAATTTTAATTCTCAATAGTCTCTTACATTGCACATACTTGGAGCATTCGCAGTCTGGTATTACATTATGTGTGTGTATATGTACTGTTGAGACTGTAGCTGTTGTATTTTGCTGATTAATTGATCATCTACTTTGTGCTATAGTTTATATCTATGGAGTAAAGCATTTCGGGTGATTTGCCATTAGCTCATGTAGTGAGATTGTTTGTTAGGGCTACATTTATTTGAAAGCAGATGTTTTGATTTCAACTTCATGTATTACACAAGAGAATAAAAAATCTTATTGATGGTATCATCTGCTTCATTCTGCAATTTTAAATACAGTTCTTCCTCTGTCCTAGGGGGTAGGTGAATGTTCCATTAATGTTTGTGCACTTCTCAAGACATAATATTTCTATGAAGATAGGTAACTAATCACCAAATTGGCAAGGTTCTGAGCAGTGGAGGGCACATAGGAAAGAAAGCAAAATTTCGTAGTTTACGCTCCCTCCCTCCCCCCCCCCCCCCCCCCACACACACACACACACACACACACAGTGGCAGTAGGAACAGGGAAGTGAAAAAGTTTTGCAGAAGGATTGAATGGGCTGTGAACAGCATGGCAGAAAGCAGATAAAGAATAGGGACTGACAGATACTGAAGCCAGAGATGTTGCAGGGATGAGGAATATATGGCAGGGGGTGTTTTCACCAGAGCAGTTCATAAAAAGTTATTGTGTGGGGAGGGTCCAAATGACTTGTGTTTTGAAGAGGCTATTGAAGCTGACCATGATGAGTTGTATAGTGTGCTCACAACTAAATGGGCAAGTTATCTTTTATTCAAATGACTAGTTTGTTCAGAACCATTCTCAAATAAAAAGATATGCAATGGCTGCAGCATTTCCTCCCAGCAATCTGCTACCCTGGCTCTACAGGCTCCTATATATTCCACACCAGTCAAGATCAATCTTCACCTCAGTCAGATGGCAGCAATGGGAGAAAGCATTTGCTATGAACTGTATGTGTTTCGTCTCGAATTCTTTTGTGTGTGTCATAATAATTCCTAAATGCCATTTTGCATATGTGTGCTCTTAGTATCGAAGTTGCACACTTGTTATACAAAGATCAGGCATTATTTATCCCTACATGCATATTTCTGAAATGGTGGCCAATGTTCTACTGTTTATTAGGTCAAGAGTACCAAGAAGTAACACAAAGATTAGAACATTTCTTTCTTGTAAGTTTGACTGTAATTGTTGCACACTAAAAAGCTAGAGTAGTCTATTTCAAATACTTAGCCATCATTGCCCCTAACTGTGAAACAGATGATGTAGGTTTTATCTCCAGTTGGCATGTAGAATTTCATGGAAACATTTTGATCACTAAAAACTTTATTAATGACATGTTTTGACTAATCATCATCAGCTAACTGTGGAAAACTAACACAAAAGACAATATATAATTAATACAAGGCCATGTATCATCAGGAATGGAAGTACATACTAGGTACAAGTAGTTACAATAGGCCTATGAAAACTCATAAAATTGAGCAATATGAGAAAAACATACACTGTCATGTGCAATTGCCAATAGGCTTATTTGCAAAAGATGTTAGTTTGAGACATCACTTGTCAGACTGAAGACAGCTGACTCTAGGACCATATTATTTCAACTGGGTGTCAGGTGACTCATTTGTCAAAGGTTGAGGCAAACCACAACATAGCTTTATAATGTACAAATCAACATAATTATTCCCACCATGTTTTTTTTTACAATAAGCGTCATATAGTCAATGAAAAACTAAAACTCATAATGTAGACTCAAAAACTGTCTTGAGACATGTACAAAGATTGTACAGCACACTAGGCAACTAGGCACAGTGTCCAAATATTCCATCAAGAGAGAGAACAATGTAAAAGCAGCCACCATTATAAAGGAAGACATTTCAGTTTTTAATTACAATTTTACAAACAAAGTGAGCAAGCTTCAACCTGTTGAGACCACAGATGGGTCATGTCTAAAACCGAAAACCTATCACAAAATAGTAATTTTTCCAACTGGGTGGACTGGGGATGGGTAGGAATGGGAGGGCGCAGGGGGATATGTTAGGAGGCTCAGATTGTCTTCCACCCCACCCCCACTGGCTTTCACAGACTGTGCTATGACAGAGGCTGCAAGTGACTTGCAAAATTTGGCAAAAGAAACACAACATTTACATTTCTCAGAAATTGTTTCTTAGATATATGGGCCTACAGGGCATTGGTCACAATTTTCCTTTATGGTAAACTGATCTTAACATCCAAACACCTGAAGAAGTCGTAAAGATTTCTGACATCTCCAGGGACTGATGTCGTACTTGTAAGTACAAAGTACTGGTAGTATTTTTATGTCTTGGAAACACCTGGGAATTAGTAATGGTGTCATCTTTTCACTTCCATCATAACTGACACATAGTAGTAGTGTCATCCTTGCTTCACTTTATTTTACCTCTGTGACATTTTTTGCCCTTTACAGAATATGATTTTGCAGGAAATAAATTATGAAAGATGTCAGTTTCATCAGATTTCATAATGCATCTGAGCTTGTCACCATGTACCAATAATGGCAATGCAATGTTCTTCCAATAGTTCACACTTTCTGTAATCAGAGACTCACTTACTCTTTGAAACGACAGATTATGATATTTTTTAAAATGATTCAACCAGCCAATCGATGCACTGATATTTGCAATGTTGATCTTCAGAGCAATTTCATGAGACTTCCCTCATAGTGGGTCTCTGCTTATAGGAATTCTTCCACTTCTCAGTCCTTGAAACAACTTTAGAAGAATATTTTCCACATCATTGAATGTAGACATACACATGTTCTTTTTATGGATCCACAGGAATGCTTAGCTTTGGCATTAAAGAATACTTCATATTTTTGAATATGATGCTCATATAGACTGTACTAAATCACATTTCTTCACGGTTTTGGAAAATTTTTGTTAAGATTGTCATCATCAGCTTTTTCTGAATTGTTATCAGTAAGTTATACTCCACAAGAGTAAAATTGATACCTTTGACACTCCAGCAACCAAACAACTACATTATTTGCACTTTGTAGGCTCACTCAGTGACTTTGACATCAGATCAAGTGCACAAAGTCACTTGTAAATCAATTTCCAATTTTTTCAACACATCTGTCAGTATCATTACAAGGGAAATCAAGTTACTGACAACGATCTAGACACACGTCAACAGGTTGAATCAGTTACCATGTACTATGTTACACAGCAAATATTGTAACCTATGTGAACTGGAAAGAAATGAGACACTCACTAAAACCTGTTAGGAATTATGTAAAAAATGAATTTCAGTTTGCAAAATGTTTCATGTTTATTACTTAAAAGTGGATTTTTTCTTTACGTTTGTTAAAAGCAGGGAGAAATAACATTGTACTTTTGGGAGTTTTCCCGTGACCAATAGGAATATTCATTAAAATTGGGATTTCCTTACAATTGGGTCCATTAATTTGTGGTTTTACTGTAGACCTTGGATTTAAGCAACCATATAAGAGTACATGGTTCTGTTGTTGTGAAATTTTTCCTTCAGTACATGATGTATGCCACTGTGACAGTATGGTGATCTTGACTGCACATGTAAGTTCACCAACACGAATCAGACAAGTTTAACTACCTGTTTTCAGAACAGTTTGTTTTTAAGTTCCATTGTGTGTCCATGCATTCTTCTATATTTTATTAACATTACATTCACAAGGCATATGTTAATCCACTAATAGTGAAACATGCTTCTTCATTCAAACTTACACTGATCCAAACATTTCTGATTGCACCTTGTAAACTATGCCTTCCGATCCTCATATTACGTTACAATACCTGCTCATGTTGGGATTTGTTGCACTATTATTTTATCCAGGTGGTTGAAATTATATCAGTCAGAATCTTATTTGGTATTGTGACCTATTTGTAGAGGTAACGAAATGTCAGGCAGTAACCATGCAATTTTTCATACTAGAACACGATTTACAATAAAATTGCAACAACGATGTTGTTGCTAATTCCAACAACACACCATATCCACTCCACTAACTGTTGATTCTTTCATTTGAAGTTTTACCATCAAAACAATTGACCAGTGATATTGCCACACTAACAGCTGAGGCAAAATCGCTGTGGTTTCATCAGTTATGATCTTAAACTTAGGCAACATTGCTGGGATATTGTACCATTGTGTTTGAGAGCCAGCTGCCAGACTCTACTTTCCATGTAAATTGAAATAATCATCCTACACAAGATGACTTTTGATGTGTTGTGGGTATCAGAATTTTGATGTGATCATAGTCCATGTAGCGATACATCACAGTGCAGTGTGTTATCCGGTACTGATTTGTCTGGGTGTAGAAGGCAGGTGTACAATCAGTGTTACATGAATCTTTATCCTTGCCAAACATACAGTGAAAGTAATATTATGACCAGTGCCAAAGACAGCCACTCTTGTTGGTTTCGTGAAGGATGATGCAATATTTTGCAAGGCAGATGTGTACAAAATTTTATGTGAGTGTAGAGTGCCGCATGTCATGAAATGAACCATTCCAGAACAGTCAGTTAAACATCAGTGATATACTCATCCATAGTTTATAGAATTATGTGATTGCATTTGGGCTAAATCAGATTTGTTGCATGAGGTGACTACTGTTAGCCAGACAACAAAGTTTGACCATGTGTGTGAACAGAGGAATGGTGATACAGTGCTCTTCTATTAACATAATGGACAGATAGTTTGACAACACTATTTCAACAGACCTAAGTGAAGGCTTAAACTTTACCCCACACTATAATAATTACTTTTTCCCAGCATGCATCAGTGCTGTGAAAGTTGTTCATTTTGAATAATGTTTAAAAACACTAAGCATAGTAAAACAGTTTCACAGTACATTTACTGTCTTATGAAGTGTGTTGTGATGGACTAGTCATGATTTCAATATAATAGCAGCATTCATAAATATGGCACTATGAACAACTTAACCTGACTTTTGCTCAGAAAAGAGCAAAAACATGTATTATAAAAATATTTTAGGCTACCATCGCCCTTCCATACTACAGGTGCTAAAAACTGTTTCAGGAAGTAACACTTATTTCTGATTGACAATCCAGGTACTCAGTGAATGACTTTCTGATTAAACAGTATCGTTGTTTTGATTGGATTACAGTTATTAAATGTTACTGAAAATCATATTAAAGTAAAAACCCGATAATTTACATATCCAACATTTAGCAATATTTTCAACAAGGAAATGTATCATGTTTGTAAACTTAACTAGCACATTATACATTATAATATCATAAATATGATACACAGAACATGCAAATAACTGATTAATCATCTTTCCAGAAACTTTCTGTGACTTCAACAGATGAAATAAGGCAGGAGACCTGCAGGTATATTAAGAAGCAATATCCAAAAAGAAATGATGTCCTTGCTGCAGAAAGGACAACACTGTGAAAACTTAACGGTGTGCTAACACGTACTAGCAGATAATAGGCAATACAACTGTTTTGCTACCATATGATTTTACATATCATAAGATAGACAAAGACCCGAATAACCACAATTTGAAAAGCAGTTGTATTTTCGAATGCTTTCTCCTTCCCTCAACAAGTGAAAATACTGAAAAATGTGAGTGTATGCTACCAAGGTTATATAGGCTGCCAAAAGTTCACATTCATGATGGGCCCTTGCCAACCATAGAAAATAATACTGGGTTTCGAATGTATTAGGCTCCTTATCTGTAACCTTATATATTGTAACTCTCGTAAAGATGTCTACTCATAGTATCTGCAACTCATCTAAATGTATCAACAGAGTGAAAACTCTTGAACTCAACAATTCAGATTTGTTAATCGAATTTCAGCTGCATATTTAGTGATCTATTCTACAATAAGTTAAGAGTTTCCCTCCGCTTAAGAGATTATGTAAGATAATTTTTTAACTGAGTGTGGACAGGTATATAACATGTCACTGCCACATTTTATGCACTGACATATGTGGTGACAATATATACAATATATCAAAATTCCCCTTACTTCGCCCTGTCTCATCCCAGATACTTTGATACATTGTTCAGAGCCTTGTTTCAGCATATGATTTTTTTTAGATATTTTTTCTTCACCTATGAATTTAATTATCAAATCAAGAGAATGGCTGTAATTAACCTTGGTGGCCAATTTCTGCATGCATTATTTTGAGGAGACAGGCACTAGATTCTGCCTGTTTCAAAACTATAGTATTCAGGGCATATGTGAATGATACATTTGTTATATGACCCCATGGCTAGGATAGACTGTTTCAACTTTTGGACTAACACACTTCTGTTCATGGAAATATCTCTTTTATTATGTAGACTTTAAAGTATTGATACTTCCCATTTTCTGGTATTTTTGAGAGTATTTGAGGGTATTGATTGCCCACTGCATAAAATCTGCATAGCTTTGCTGTTCAGATTGAAGGTGGAGGAGCTCCTGAATAAAAAGATGAAGAGGAAAAAATTATATCAATGACCTTCCTACAACAAGTTAGGGAAACTTCCTTTTGAAATTTGTTGAATCATTACCAGACTTAAAATTTTAGTAACCTTTCACCTGACTCCAAAGACAATTTCCATGAAGGATAGTCTGATGGCTCACACTGTGGGTGTGTAAAAGACCTAATGTGGCTGCAGGCTATCATACCATGGGCAAATGGAATGAATTATTCAAGAAATATATGTAGAATAGGTTGGGTAAATCCAGCTCCTGCACTCAGGGAGTTGGCAATTGTAGAACACTGCATTGAGGATGGCCTCTCCATGGATTACAACAATGTCCAAATTTCTGCATTCACGTTACACTTCTGGATTTCAGTCATGAAAGAAGCTAACATATTCTGCCTAGTTAGATATTTCTGTCATTGTGAGAGCAGATTCAGTTTGGGGAAAGTGTGGAAATGGCACTGTCAGAAGTTGGTACAGTGCCTTATATTATGATCAGAGTTGCTGATAAAGAGACCCATCACAAAAGTTATACAAGTGGGGGCTCTCCAAATGTCATTCTTTAGTGATTAGTGTCTTGAATGTGTCATATGCAAGGACAGTATTGCCAGCATTTCAACACAAGATTTCGTTGTATAGTTTCAGGATATTTATCAGAAGTAGCTCTAAACTTCAGTGAATGTTTCATGACTTTATTTTAATTGCTTTCATATCATGAATATAAATATCTATTCTTCTTCTTCTTCTTCTTCTTCTGTATTTATCCCAGACCTACACAAAGTTGGCATGGCTATTATCGGATTGGCACTGTTAGTGTTAGAGGGTGGCCAGATCCCCTTACATTCCTCCTCTGTCCCCCTCCTCCCCACACATCGTAGGGGTGGGTCTGTGTACCACAACTGTCTGTGTGTAGTGTTATCCATGTGGAAGTGTGTAACTTTTTCTAAATGTTTGTGACTCATAACTGAGATGGGACTTGGGTATCAGCATGGTACCCACCTAGTTGTGTGTGGAGAAACTGTCTAAAAACCACACCCAAGCAGTTCAGCACGCAGGCCCTCAGCATTGATCCACTGGATAGATTTGATCAGAGCCCGGAACATAGGGATGGTGGCTACAGCTGAAACAACAGTTTTTACAGCTCAAGATAACTAGTTTCTGAAATAAACAATTTTCAGTTTTTATTGCTATTATTTCCAGTAATAAATATTGCCCTTGAACCAAGAGTGAAAAATTCTAAGGGAGATGAAGGAGTAGGAGATCTCAATTGATACAGGGTTGAGACTTTGATAGAAATCAGTCTCTCTCTGTCTCTAGGCAAAGGTGAAAAGGTGAAGAATACAGATGTAGTGATGGTGAGAACAAAAGTTCACAAGTTTCTGACTTATGATTTTTGGATGGTATCAATTTTTCAACATGAAGCAACCACAAAATTATAGTTAAGATATTATCCCAAGTTTATAGTAAGCCAATAAAATCATGGATAAATCAAACATCTTTACCTTCTCTTCCAAGGAACTTTGTGAATCGTTTCTTCTTATATGACATTCCACATTTAGTGTGTCTCCTCTCATTTTTAATCAACTAAAGAAAATGGAGCATTGTGCTTCATTCCTACCATACTTTCTAAAATACATCGAAGTTACAGATGGTGCCATTGTACAATACAACCAGTGTCTGGTGACGACAGCGAGGAAGTACTGTAAAGATCATATAGGGGCAAGTCTTGCACACTGCACATACATGTATAGTCTTGAATGCACCATGTCATAGGGCAACAAGTATATTATCATCTGAGCATTGCTGTAAAAATCCTTGTATGTTTCTTACTGGTTTCTAATTGTCAGTGTTGGTATTAAAATTGGATTCATCACTTTTCCCATTCCCATTTTCTATTATAACCTTGTATTTCAAAGCAATGGAAATTTTATGAATTAACATTACTCTATGTTTACAAAAAGTTATTTAAAAACCAAAAATTTTAGAACTGCTACTATGGCAAATTTATATGAAGGTTTTTTACACAATTCTAATTTAAAAAATTTGAAAAACCTGTTATAACCATGACCAAATAAATATCTAAAAATACTGGTTATTCAGAACTAAAATAATGGTATCAGTTTTAATTGATTGGTTCTTCCCTTCCCGACTGACACACACACAAATCTTGGAAGCAGCATGCTAACACAGGTGGCTATTCGGGCAGATGAATATAACTGTCTCTTGTGGCTTCATAGTTAATTAAATATGACTGATGTGGTCCAAGGATTTTTATTTGGCTGATTCATGAAAACTTGTGATTCTGAATTACGGCATTCATTTTCCCTATAAATCTGAAAGAGTTTTATGCAGAAAAATGGTAGTATCATGAGATGTTGATTCACTCATCATGTAATCACTACAGCAGTGTTGCTGTGTGAACAGATAACAGTTAATGAGCCTATTATAGCAACCAACTGCAAACAAGCTGCTGTTTTTGTTTCATGAGACACATTATGTTTCAAAGAGCCATATTATGTTCTACTCATGAGATCCTCTAAATAGATGATTTAGCCATGGTGATTGCAAAGATCTTAGATCTTATGTCTCAGACTTCTATGTATATAGATGAATAAACACCAAGTCTCCAACATTTAAAGGATATTAAAGAGATGATTCAAGTTAGTGGTTGCTGAGTAATCTGTTTGGTAAGTTCATTGAAATTACACAGTGATTCAACAATATACTGTACCTCCATTACCAAGCAACACAGCTTTATTTTAGGACACCAGTATATTAAGCAGGAAAAAGTATATTGGTGGACCAGCTTGATGTTATATAAAATTTTCAGCCATTCCACATTATAAACATGTAAAACACCACTACACAACTAAATAATATGAGTGTACATGGGAAGTAAAGCTACAAGATAATATCATCATTCTCTCTTTAAAAACTATTTGTCGTTTCTCTATGATCCGCTAGTTTTTTTTTCATTGACTGGCACCTAACTATATACAAACTGATGTCATAATCATAATTATGACACGATTTACTCAGAGATTTTCTCAAAAACACTAACATTCTATATGGGACAAGTTGTGTCAGTTACTACATTTTAATACAAGTATTTCTCCTCCAAGGAAAGATGTTGACATGACAAAAATATGTGTATTGTGTATCTTACATTTCCTTAGGTATACAATGTCTCACCATGTGTGGGACTGATGACCTTCGCTGTTTAGTCCCCCCTTATACATCCCAATAACCACCACCACCTCACCATGCGTTTACTGCTAAAAATCTTAAGAATATGCTGCAGATACAGCTTTCCATCATCTGGGTATTGAAAGAAACATCTCGTACCTACTGCATAACAAATTTCTCAAATGTAGTCATATCAATTCAGTTTCATCCTTCTCATTTAGTTCTTGACAAATTTGTTTAATATGGTGTATTCCAGTGTCATTTTCTGGCCTTCTGACATTACTGTGTAAACATCAAACAAGTAATCGTTTTCTGCATTTTTACCTGTCATTGTTAGGATCATCTGCTCCTGTAAAGTTCTGAGTGTGGTAATACTGTCCCATTTGTTAACTAGAGTGAAAAATTTACATTGACTTTCAACAAGATGATCACAAAGTTTCTCCCAGGAAATTCTCACTGAGAAATTCTGCAGTGTGAACTGTGTGTGGCTTAATTATTTGGATCCACAGTAACAAAACTCATTGATTATTTCTGGTAATTACTGCCTTTTTTCATATAGTGAACCCTCTTAACCATTTACATGATGATGGGATCTGATCCAGCAACACAGTTTATGTTGTGGCTTGTATCGTCAGCATTGCTTATGCTGTTGTTGACAAGTCCTTTACGTACCTTCATTCTGTTTCTCTTCCTTTCCTATTTTATTTTAGACCAACTGGTTGTCCATTTGTGGTTTTCAATCCCTCACCTATCCACACTTTCTTTTCATTGCTGGTACTCATACTTAATCTTGTAAATCCCTGTGTATTTATGTACTGGATTCTCTCTCCTGTTCTTCCCCAGACAGATCCATATGACATCACACCGAGCGAGGTGGCGCAGTGGTTAGCACACTGGACTCGCATTCGGGAGGACGACGGTTCAATCCCGTCTCCAACCATCCTGATTTAGGTTGTCCGTTATTTCCCTAAATCGTTTCAGGCAAATGCCGGGATGGTTCCTTTGAAAGGGCACGGTCGATTTCCTTCCCAATCCTTCCATAACCCAAGCTTGGGCTCCGTCTCTAAGGACCTCGTTGTCGACGGGACGTTAAACACTAACCATCTACCTACCCCATGACATCACTCATTGAAGTTATGGTGGATCCACGTCGCCCTCCCTCCCCCCCCCCCCCCCCCTTTCCATTTCCACTGTGTTTTTACTATACCATTGATAAGTCAATGGTTTAGAATTCGTTTTCAAAATTATTTTATTTTTTCACTTTGCTTATTTGTTCCAGTCTCTTTGGCAGTTTACTAAGTTCCTGCAAGCTGGTCAGTCAGTTCATACCCTCTTACTAGTGTATTTATTTGTTCTGTTACTGCATGTAAGACTAAAAAGTAAATGGTAAACTCTAATGTTTTGTATTGTGCTCTGTTGATCAGTTAGTGTGGAACTTCACTGTTTTCCCAATAAGTTGTTTTAGATTCTACATTGATCTTCACATCTAGGATTTCCACTGAAACTTCCTAAGGAATCTGAATGAAATTTCTCTTGTCATTTTGATAAATGTAGTATGACACATAGGTGGTGTTCTTCAAGGCTCATCAACTTTTGACATCGTCATCTCAGCCCAGTGATAATGTGGTCACTTCATTTTTCCATAGAGTAAAATCTGGTATGACTCTTGCACAATTCTTAGATACATGCTGAGGACTACAATGCATTTAAATGTTTGCTGTAGTGGTTTTTACTGGATTACATTTAGTATGCATAGTGCAGCCACCTTTCATTTCTCCCAATTTTTGATTGGATAAATGACCTGTTTCAAATTTAAAGTTTGTGGTAGACTGCACCAGCAACACAACAGGCATGGTGTAATAAAACATGGTGTAATAAGACAATGTTAACAAGAAAACAGCCCTGTTCTGAATTGTGCCATAATAAACATATGTGGAATGATGTACTTGATCTGTCAAAACTGTGGAATAAATTCAATATATTTCCTATCTCATTCTTTCTCTGTGAGATGCAGTGTGAAAATTGATTTTTGTGTCTGCAAACATAAAAGAAACGTTACTGTTACATAGAACATTGTCATGTGGAACTTTGTGTTAATTCTTGAGTGCTGTAGTACGATTAAAATGAAGTTATTTTTTCAGATAACTGTTAGATACCATACAATTTTAGTTTACTGTTATCTGTAGCTATGTTTATAAGTAATGGTTTGTGTGTTATTGCTAGATAGTCTGCTGAGAGTTTGCTAATACAGCATTTTAATAGTCGGTATGAATGCTAGAAGTTAGATTATAACATTGTTTTTATACCAGAGTAGCCAAAAAAGAGAGCTGTAATTGTTGCCATTAGAACTAATTTATGACATATACGATGAAGAACATATCACAATGGGTGCCCCATTTCATTGTAACTTTTGTTAGGATTGGATCAGATAGTTTGCTTTGTTTTAAGTGTACTTTGAGGTTACTGTGTTAATAATAAATTATCATAAAAGGAGAGAAATAAGGTAACGTAAATATGTTAATTGCCTTTGAAAGATATAAAATGAGAATATAAAACAGTTTATAATTTTTTTGATGAACCAGAGGTGACTTCCTTCTACTATGTGATTTGAGGAGGAGGGCACAAGACATTTTGCCACTTGGTGTAATTATTTCTCTCTTCTTTGTTCTTAATCTGATATATCATACAAACTGTGAAAATGAGAGAGTACAAAGTGTAACATCTAGTGACATTTCATTCATTTCAATTTGTGATAAAAGCTTTATGTGTTAAAAATTCATGTAATCTTGTACTTTTTAAAAATTTTTGGCAGTTGGGTTCAGTTTTCCAATGGAAAATAATTATATACCATTTTCAGCACATTACTGCAACTGAAACAAAATAAGCCTGCAGTTAAAAGTAATCATAAATAATTTTTAAAAGTAAAACATAAGTGTTTTTAAAAAATTACTGGTTGCAGACAAATGGTTAGAATTATTTCTTACCCTTTACTGCAATCTAATGAGAACCAAACAATAATCGAACGTATGTGAGTTCATTTTTTCTTCTCCTCAAAATTTTCAGGCTGTGAATGTAAAATTCCTGTTCAAAACTGATTACCAAGATGTGGGGTACGGAGGTATTGACAGTTAATACTTTAGTATTTATATTATATTTGTAGTTTTGTTATAGATGATGTCTTATTAAACTAATAGATATTTTGATACGCAACACTTAATTTTTATACAAATAAATTTTATTTCATAAATAAACTGTCCATAAAATTGCATGATTATAGGTACTCATGACTTATTTCTTTATAAACTCTCTTCCTATATATGTTATTAAACATCATTTTTAAAGTACACCACTACTGATGGAACTTGAATTTGCATTGTCAAATAAGTGCATAGATAATGTGTGAAGTATATTCGTACAGTTAAACTACACGGTTGAAACATGCAGTTATCTTCTTAAACTTTTTTAAATTAGTGTTGATTACATTAATTTACCTCATAAAAATTTTAAACCATGTCAGTTGGAAGAAGTCTCATGTGAAAAATAAGAAAATATTCAAGTTGAACCATTCAAATGAACAATTTTAAATGAAAAACAGTTTGATGAGTGGATTTGTTTATATCTGTGTGTGTGTGTGTGTGTGTGTGTGTGTGTGTGTTTCATATGTTTTTTGGAGGTTTAGGTTTGGTTTCCACAAATAAATAATGAGGAATATATCATTGTAGCTGAATGCTAGAAAATGATGCACTTCCCCAATAACTATATTGTTATGTCACAAATATTCTGGTCTGCAGTATAAGTTGATACTTTTCATATTTGAAAGCACTTCCTTAATGTAGTTGACAAACAGCTTCAACAACTCTCCTTTCAAATTGGGTGATACTGAATATTCTTATGTATCTACAAACAAACATGATGAAATAATTGTATTTCACATAATTTAGGACTAAAGGGAACAACTGACTGAGTAGTAGAAGTGTTGCATCATCTATGGGCATGCAAAAAAGAACAAATTCCATAACAAGCTAGAGTACACATACATGTGCATGTGTTTGAATGTCCTTTGTCATCACCTTGTACCCCCCTCCCCACACACACTGTTGACCTCCACTGCTCTTATGGCTCAACCAACACCATCTACGTTGACTCATCTGAAGGTGACTTGCAGATGCACAGTTGAAATATGATGGGATGAATTAGATGATGAATGGCTGCAAGCCCAAATTTTATTTGGGCATTCAGTTCACTAGGAAATCTTTAAAATACACATATCTGCCCATATCAAGCCTGCTAACTGTGGGCAGCACCTGCATTTTGAAAAGTGCCATCTCTTCCACACCAAAAATTGCTCCAATATAATCCATCCACTTGTGGACAGATTATCTGCTGTGAAGAGAATTCGCTTGCCCATTATGCTGAAGGCTGTGCAAAGCCTTAACAGACAGGCACTATCTCCTAAACCTAATTCCAAACAGGTTTCCACACCATATCCTCACACACTTAATCCTCTCACAACCTCAAGAAACACGTGTAAAAGGAGCACCTCATCCTCTCTCCAATCAACCTATACTATTCTAAACTGGAGCAAGAACAATGTCCTTCCTCATGATGGGAAATGAGGAACATCCTATCCTACCTATCACACTTCACCTCCTCCAAACCCCCCCCCCCCCCCTCCCAAAACCCCAAAAAGTGAACGCAGATCACATGCAAAGCTAAGACACTTAATCTGTCAAAATTTTAACAGTAAATCATCAAAGCAATCATTACAAAGTAGCTGAATTTACTGCCCTCCAGGAAAGTTGTCACATTTAAATTATTCATGGGACCAGTTGGCTGAAATATAAACTACAAATCTTTGAAATATTTAGCAAGGCATGGAAAATAAATCAAAATGCAGATTAGATGCAATAGGACAGGGCACAATCATTGCAGTTGAAAAAAGTAATGTGTTTATCAATGTCGAAATTGAGTCTGACTGTGAAGTTATCTGGACATTTGTAACAGGTCTAGGCAAACTCAGATTAATTATAGGATATTTTTACCAGCCACTCAATTCTGCTGTGAAAGTTTTAGAAAGTCTGTGGTCAGCAGTGTGGAAATACCCAGACAATATGATATTAGTTGGAGGTGACTTTAACCTACCAAGCATAGACTGGAATGTAACAATATTATGAAAAGGATAGTTGCTACTCACCATAGAGCAGAGAAGCTGAGTCGCATGAAAGCACAATAAAAAGACTGTAAGAAAAGGAGCTTTTGACCAACAAGGCCTTTGTTGAAAGAAACAAGACACCCCCCCCCCCCCCACACACACACACACACACACACACATACCAAAAAAAAAAAAAAAAGAGACAAACTTTTCTGAACTCTGTGGATCGGACCTCAATCCCCACCAACCCACTGCACCCACGCTCAGCAGTCTCTACCAACAGTCTGCGTATGCCTCACGAACTGACAGGCCCCATTGTCTGTGTGTCACATTCATATCCTGTGCATCTCTTGCCTCTTCCTCCTGTGTTCCTACCTCACATACCTGCTGTCTCCCTCTGAGTCATCAGCTACCCTTCCCTAACCCCTCCTCCCAGTTCCTGCCTGTTTCTTCCTTTACTCACTCCAGCTGACCCAGTCCCCCATATGAGTCTACCTGCCAAATTGCAGTTCAAGCATTGTGTGTTCAGTTGTAGCTGCACAAGTGTGTGTGTGTTTTATTTTTTGTTATTTTTTGCATGCCTGTCGATGACTCGGCACTTCCAGTACTCAATGAGTTGTCTTCTTTACTCCTAAATTGTTTTCATTCTGCCAAAACTTTTCGTACCATTTGTAGTTGTGTCTTAACTAAAATACTTGTCCACTGACAAGAACCGCAGTGCATTGGAAAAGAATAGGTAATGTAAATACAAATTACATTAGTTTATAGAACTGAAATACAATATCTGGGTTGAAATGTGATAACTGCTTTGGTAAGGTGCAATACTTGAAGGAATGTGTTTTCTTCTTCTAAGGAAGAGAAGACAGTGTGTAATATGATTCCAACATTAGGAGATATACGTGATTACTGGGTCAAAATCTTCTTTCCATCATGTGTGCTTTACATGTCTTGTGTACAGCTAACTTTCTGAAGTCACTAATAATGCGACAGCTATGTCCTAATATCAAGGAGAATGGGAAATGAGATATCAGTGTGGCATTGTTTAGTGAAGAATTGGAGGCCCTTTAATTTTCCTTACTCCGTATGAACAACAGGCAAAGAAAAGTATCAGGGAGATGCAGAAGAACTCTGTTTATTCAGTCACTCTTTCTTGAAAAAGTTGGCCAGAAAAGTTGCCGCAAATATAGTGAATGGACACACAGAATGATATATGGCTTGGAGAGGAGAGAAATAAGGAAATGGCTTAAATTTAGTGTTAACTGAAATTTTACCATAAGAAAAGATTACATAAGTTGCTGAATGGATTGTGTCGCAGTGGTTTGTACACAGTAGAAAGAATGGATGCCATTTGAGACTGGTGGAATTTGTTTCACATAGTAACTTGTTGTGTGTCACATCCTATTAGCATGCAGCATGTGTGGGGAAATGTGGTATGAGCTTTATTACTATTATGTGTTGTTGTTGCTGATAGGTGACAAATTTGAGTATGTTGTTGTATGCACCATAATCTGTAATCAGGTGTTCCATTTTGTATTCTGTTTGGTCATGGCTGCCAACAAGCTTTATCCCTTTCATGACAAAGGTTGTTAATTGTTGTGACAGATAAGAAGGTTGATGAGCATTCATATTGACCTACTTATCCTATGTTTGTTTTTGCTAGATTTATATCCTAAACATTGTTTTGGTAATTCACTGTGCTTGTATTCTGAGCAAACATTTACATTCCTATCTATAATCAAGGTCAACAGCCACTTGTTCTACTTTTACTTTTCCTTTAATCTGCCAGTTTTCACCTAGCATTGGGCACTCAAAGTTTATCATTCCTTTTGTAGCTTTGATGGGACAATGTAACCGAAAAACATCACATTTTTGCAATGTGACTTCCTACAACCATCACTCTGTGTCAGTCTACATCTGTTACAAATGGTTCATCTGGTTATCATTGTTGCTCATCTACCCTTATCACTGCATACAAGCCCCTGTCTACACTTCCACACTTTACTAGAAACATTAGCTTCACATTCTCCTGTTTTCTTACTCTGAAGGACAGTCATCAGTGTAACAGTCATCAGTGTACTACTACTTGTCTATTGTCATTTAGTGGAATAATTGTAAGATTATCACTTTTGAGATGATAAAGGGGATAGCTTAAAACTACAGAAACTCACTGTGTCTAATTTTCTCAGCTAGTGAGTGCTGCCTCATACTTTTCATCCTACAATAGAATAATTACGTAGTTGTCCAATAAGACAAACTGTGTGAATAGTATAGTGGTCATATTCAACAAGAATGGGGTTTGAACCAGCCAGATCTAGATTTGTTATACTTTACGAGTGAAATATCAGGTGAACAAACATGCCATTACGAAAGTAGTGGTACCTGTCACTCATTTAAGAAGGCTTGTACACCCCATATAGCTGGACACTGGCCTACTGAAAAAGGTTGTTTAAAACTACCAGATGGATGGCCATTAGCTTGGGCTGTAAAACCTTTTTGATGTAATGGCTGATGTTCAGATTGTTCTCGGTATGTAGGAGACAAGATATTATGTTGTACCTAATGGCTCTACAAATCGTAACATTTCTTTGTTCACCATGCTCAACAATTCTGACTGGCAAATTGGAGTCTCAAAGGTAGCATCTGACCAACATGGAGGAAAGGAATGAGTTGGAGGGCGGGGGGGAGGGGGGGGTGGAGGTTGAGAATGAAGGTAGAACACTTTGATGCGGTAATTATCACAAAAGACTACATATCGCTACCTAGAGCATTCTGAGGAAATGGTGCCAGTTGAGCCACATCAGAGTGTGTTGGATCATCATCATCGTCCAGTTAACACCCTCTATAGTACTCAGGGGTCTAGCCAAAACTTTGGGTGAATTAATAGATGACATAATTTGTGGGTAAGGCAGCAATAATAGTTGGTGCTTTTAAGAAAATATTCAGCCTAGATTGCAAATATTTTTATTTATTACATTGTTCAGTCACTGCCTATCAACAAGTTTGTTAAAGGAAATGAATTTTTTTGTTACAATATGAAGCAAAATATATCTAGAACTGGGTACATATGACAAGTGAATATGCACAAAATATTGGTGCATATGAAAAGTTGACATATTTGTGCATGATTCTTCCCTCTGAAAAATACTTATTGAACATAGTTTTCATGTTGTTTCTCAAAATTTGTAGTTCCAGTATAATTTTTATATCATTCTCAGAATATTTAATCCATTTTGAAATATGAAGGATGAATCTCAGTATTGTTTGGTGGCAATGCGGCCAAAGTAAAATTATATTTGGACCCAATAAGTTGACCCATTTCATTGGTGCCACCAGTAGCAAAGAAAATTGGAACTGGTTGGAAGATATTCATTTGCCTCCGAGTGCTGGCAACATTTCACGTGTGTCACCTTTGCTTTCATATAAGCACAGGCATGGGTAATAGGGCCATCACTGTGCATCACTGTGGTGAGGAAAGGGAGCTAGCATCCCTTCACCAGTCCTATCTCTTTGGTAGTCCTAATGCAGAGGAGAGCATAAGCATACCTCTTGCCATTCCCACCAGCCACTGTACAAATGTCAAGTCATTGTGGCCAGATGCTGTATGCCTCATGGCCTCCAAAATGTCACAGCATGTAAAATGCATTTAACTCACTTGCATCTGTGTCGTTCGGTGTCAGTGAAGTATACTTGTCCTTGCTTTTGTGTTTAGACTTTGTTTGACAGCTCGTTACCCACTGACATAGCACTGACCTTGCTGGTTCTATAAGAGAGGGCATTGCTGAGCCTCTGTGTGTACTTTATCTCATCATTCTTTAAAAAAACATGTCGTTGGTATAATGTCCTTCAAATTTTATTTCAATCAGATCAGCCTTTCTCTGTGTTGCATTTGTCATAAATGTTCGTGTGGCAAACAATGTGCACATGGGCTAATATAACAATGAAAACAATTAATTATTGATAAAATTATGTAACTGGATAGATAAAAAATCTACTCACAAAGCAGCGGCAGAACACACACATAAAAGTGTGTTGTGGTTGGCAAGCTTTAGGAGCCAGTGGCTCCTTCTTCAGGCAGAAGGGTTGAAGGGGAAGGAAGAAGGAGGAGGAAAATGACTGGAGAAGTCTAGGAAAAGGAGTAGATTTTGGCAAATTCACCCAGAACCATGGGTCTGCAGAGATTTACCATATGGGATGAGAAGGAAAGTAGGTGTCTAATACACTCTTGAGGTAAACTCTCTGTTGCTGATGAGTATAGGCAAAGGAAAACTTTGAAAGCTAGTGTTATTATATGATCTTTGAAGTACATCTTTGTGAAACCCCATATTCACCGTCAGTGGGTGGTCCTTGTTTGTTGTTGTCATCCTGAAGTTCGCATTAAAGTAATAAAAATGACTTCCATTCTTCCATGTAAGCATTTATGGGGGAGCTGGGTGTGTTGGTACAAAAATCTTTAGAAAATTCCAGCAGGTAAAATTAAAGATCCACAGGAATTAAAAAATGAAAAGTGTACTTAATTCTGTGCATACAAATGATAAATATCCACATTACACTGGTGATGAAAAATATATTCATTTGCAGTGGTTTTGAAGTATGGAATGGTTGTAATTAAACTTCCACTACTTGAGCCAGTGTAGACAGGAAACCAGTTATCATACAGGTACTCAACTTCATAGGAATGATGTTCAGACTGTGCACAGCAGAATCTGCGATGTTAGTACTGTTATTATTATGACTTATTATTAGGCACCAAGCTGGTATGGCTGCATAGGGTTAAACATGAGCATCAGTGTGAATTACAGTTGCAGACTGACAAATGGGTCTGGACAAGGTGAACAGGGCTTTACTCATAAAGCTGTTTAATAAAACTGATATGTACTGGCACAGTAAAATAATATGGAGAGGCTCTCTTTCTGCTCTGGAGTTGAAGACCATGGTTTGGAAGTTTGACATATTTGGTGATTTGAGAGTTGCTCTTGGGAGAGGCTGCTGGCCAATTCTGCTATACATTATTGAAGAAGTTACTGTTGCCATAGCTGAGAATGCTGGATGCAATGTGTGATCTTCAGGCACAGCACCAGCTGTCATGACAGCTGAACATTCCAAGGTCCACTGTTAGAAAAGTGCTGCGAACAACTGTGAAACGGTATCTGTTCAAAGTTTGCATTACTCACCAACTTTTGCTAGTTGATGCAGACCTTTGAGTAGGCTTTGAATTTACAGTTTTGCAAGTGTTGGAGTCAATGACATGTGGCCTTGAAACACTTTTTGAAGTAATGAAGCACACTTTATGTTCAGTGAGACAGTGAACACTCACAATTGCAACATTTTGGGATCATCACTGCCAACAAACTTTCATGAAATTCCCATGCATAGTGAATGCACCTCTGTGTGGTGTGGCTTCATGACTTAATATATGATTGGTCCATTTTTCTTTGAGGAACTGCAACAATCAGGCATATGCAGTGTGAATCACCCAAGTTGCTGTGATGTGCTTCGCCAACATGGTATACGTGCACTACAGAAGAGGAGGAGGAGATTAGTGCTTAACGTTCCGTTGACAACGAGGTCATTAAAGATGGAGCACAAGCTTGGATTAGGGTAGAAAGGACAAGGACCGCCATGCCATTTCACAGGAACCATCCCAGCATTGGCCTGTATCAATTTAGGGAAATGACAGAAAACCTAAATCAGGATTGCCGGACACAGGTTTGAACTGTCATCCTATCAAATGCAAATCCAGAGAGCTAACCACTGTGCCACCTCTCTTGGTACTACAGAACAGAGGTGCTTTGTACTTAACTGTTTTGATGCACCGAGGAGCTCCACTTCACATTATTTGTGAGGTCTCTCTGTTAATCTGTAATAATTTGGCAAAAACCGAAGCATTGGCCAATCGTTCCAACATCACCAGATCTGAACGCATGTGATTTCTAGCTGTGGGGTTACTTGAAGTACAGCATTTATAAATGGGACACTAACACATGTTGGAAGCTGAAGATAGCATAGCAAGGAAGGTAGCCAACATCTCACCTGAGATATATCAGGCAGCGGTAGAGCAATCTCTAGTATGATCCCAGGCTGTCGTGGATGCAGATTGTTGTCATACTGATTAACATTTGTAATGTGGAACATAATACGCAATTAACAAATGTTATTCTCTCGTGTGGAAATTAAAATGTATTTCTTTCACTGGTTTGTGCATTATTAATCTTCTGCATGAACTTATAAAGGTTTCCACAAAAGTTTAATTGTCCTAAAGTCACTTGTCTTTCATTAGGGCCCACTCAAGTAGTGAAAGTTTAATCACAATCATCCTGTACAAAGGAAGTTAATTAAGTTCAACATTATTCATTTATTTCATGCAAGCTGTCATTGTCAGTGTTGGTTGACTGTTATTGTAACCACATGGAAAAAGGAAAAAGAATTTATTGTGAAAGACACTAGACATATATTGGAAATACGAGAGGAACAAAGAAGTCAAAGAAGTAAAAGTTAGAATGGAACTTGATTGTGTTTTGGAGAGCGGGGGGGGGGGGGGGGGGGCTTATTTTTGTTCGCTCAATTTGTCAGCCCTCTGATGAGGAATTTTGTGTGTAATCTCATCTAGAAATCACTCACTCCTATGTAGTTATCAGCTGCCCAATGCATCTTCTATTCAGTGAGTCATAATACTCATGATGTAAATATTTATATTGCATTTATATTACATTTTCAATTAATTTAGAGATCTCAACAATTCTGGTAAGCATAGATATCTACTCACTGTACAGATGACACATTGAGTTGCAGACAGGCACAATGAAAAGATGAAAAGACTGTTACACATTAAGTATTCATCAGAAAAGGGAAAGTGCACATGCATTCACACAAGCAAGTGCACATCACACACACATGGCTGCTATCTCAGGCTGCTCAGGTCAGGCAGTCTGACCTGAGCTGCAAGTCGTGTGTGTTTGTGTGTGTGGTTTTTTTTCTTTTCTTTTCCTTTCTTTCCTTTTCTTTTTTTGTCTGATGAAGACTTTGGCTGAAAGTTTAACATGTAACCACTTTTTATTGTGTCTGTTTTGCAACTCAACATGTCGTCTTTATGGTGAGTAGCTGTCTATTCTTTCTGTAATTGCTGATATTCCTTACTGGACTTTCCATTCTTTAAAGATCTTCTCCTCTCTACGTGTAAAAAGCTATTATTATAAAAAAAATTAATACTGAAGGCTACAGTTATGAATATAGCTATATTTACAAAATTGGTGGCTTGTTTTTGTGATAAGTATGAGACCTTTAACTTCTGTAACTAAAGGTAAGTATTGAAAGAAACAGATATAAAGATACAAGAAAGGAATGGTAGATTCCATCTTTTGTCATTACTGATAACTTTGAAATAGTCTCTGTGTAGTGTGTCTACTATTTTCGTATCACCCTTTATCCTTCATAACCTTTATCTTCACCCTTTAATAGAACTCCTAATTGGTCTCCAAAATGTGAGAGTCTGAGTGAGTGAATGTTCAGCAGTATTAGTCAACCCCTGTGGTCTACATATCAGCAGGATCAAAACAGATGGAATAATGTGCTTTGAGAGCAAGTTGTGAATATCCTATTAAATTTTAACTAAGTCAAACATAGATAAACCAAAAACTTTGACAAATCAAATTACTTTTCATTTGTTTCTGCACTGTTACACTCTTGTCTTATTGAAAACCTAATTATCCTGTGTAATAAATCACTCAGCATATTACCAACTGTTGTATAGAAACGAAGGTGAAGATGAAATTGGAGATGTGATACTACAAGAATAATTTGGTGAAGAACTTAAAGACCTGAGTTGAAATGAGCTCCTCAGAACAGATGACTTTCCCTGAGAATTATTGTGATCCTTTGGACAGCATACCGTGAGAATACCATTCCACGTGCTATACAAGAAATGAGACAGCCACATAGCCTCAGACTTCAAGAAGAACGTAACAATTCCAATTCCAGAGAAGACAGGTACTAAACCATGGGTTTAATAAGTCATGGTTAAGAACAACAAGACACATTCTATACAAAATAATGAAAAAAGCTTGTAGAAACTGACATTGGTGATCACTTTGTGTTCTGGAGAAATGTAGCACTACCAGAGCAGTACAGTTCGTGTGACTTATGTTAGAAGATAGGTTGAACCAAGGCAAATATATGTTTATAGCATTTGTAGATTTAGAGAAAGCTCTTGAAAATGTTGACTGGACTACATCCTTTGAAATTCTTCAGGTATCAGGTATAAAATAGGATGCAAAAGGTGATTTACAGCTTGCACAGAAATGAGACAGCAGTTTTAAGAGTCAAAGGACATGAAAAGGATGCAGTGGTTGAGAAGAGAGTGGGACAGGGTTGAACCCCATCCCTCATGCTATTCGATCTGTGCATTGAGCTATCTGTGAAGGAAACCAGTGACAAATTCTGAAAGGTATTTAAGTTCAAGGAGCATAAATAAAAGCTTTGAAGGTTGCTGATTACATTGTAATTCATCAGAAACAGCAAACGACCTGGAAGGAAGACCAGTAAAACAGAATGCACAGTGTCTTGAAAAGAAATTAAATGATGGAATTCAATAAAAGTAAAGCAAGTAATGGAATATAGTTGAATTATATTAGATTGTGCTACAGGAATTAGACTCGGAAATGAGACAGAGCCACTAAAAGTAGAGGATGAGTTTTGTTATTATGACAGTCTAACAACTGGTGATGGACAAAATACAGAGGATATAAAATAATAAATTGTGCTATAACAAGAAAAGTTGTTAATAGTGAATACAATTTTATGTGTCAGAATGTAATACACTGAATTCATGTTTTACATTACTTTCTTTTTTAGTGCGTGTTCTGTGCTCCCAGTTTTGCAACTGGGTATTAATGGCTGGAATAAATGATAATCTGAGTCAGGAATATGGAAGATGATTTTTTTTCATAATCCAGTGTACCCCAACAGCATCAGATATATCATTTTTCTGAAATAGATGAGTCACTCAACTTTTTTCTTTCTTCCTTTCTTTATGTTTTCTCCCTTTTCATTTAAGGAAACAGCGTAATTCTAGTCCTTACCAAATTTCCAAGTCATTCCCAGCAAGAGATGTCATTCACAAGGTCTTCAGGTTCAGGAAATAAAACTATCCTTAATAGGAACTGTGAAGGTATTTCTAAGCACCAACTAGTGCAGTTTTAATAAGTTAGATATAATCAGCCTACCATATAGTTGACAAGAATTGGAGAGGCTGTCTCTGTTTACTTACATAATCCGTTTCAAACTAGTTTCCGTGCTGATGAGAATGTTAGAAAGTAGCTTTGTTGCTACATCTTATAACTTTTCCGAAGTACCTGCTTTCACAGAATGTTCTAACAAAGATACAAGTCAAACTGACTTATGAGAACCTACTCTGAAATTTATTAAAGACTGAGCGTATACCTAACAAAATACAGTGATAAAATTTTAGATGCTAAAACAAATATGCCAATGGACTACATTTTCAGGTATCAGACCAGTGCAGAAACATTAATTCGTAGCAGACCTTAGTCTACATGATATGGCTGACAGAGGACTGGCTGCCATTGCATTGATTGAGAAATGACATATAAAATCCATTGTAATTTGAAAAATTAATTCAGTTTTTGTATTGGTAGTTTCTTTGGCTGAAATTATCATTGTTAATGGTTTGTCCAGATTTTCAAATGATTTACTGCCCAAAACGGCACAATGCCACCACCTTATCTTGAGGAAACTGTTAAAAGTGGAAATAAAACTATATCCATTTCCATTTTTATCATCACATAACATGCCTTATACAATCAAAGATTGTGACATAGGTGACTTCTCAGTTTTACACTATATATAATAATACTAAAAATAAACAATAAACTAATAATACATATGGTGTAACATCTTCAGAGAGGTATTTTAATTACAATTATAATGCTTTGTTGCCATTCAAGAAATCTTCTACACTATAGTAACATTTATCTTTCAGATATTTTTCCAAGTCTCGTTTGGTACCTTTTACATTTGGGTCATCCATACCTTTCCATATTTTATTTACAAATTTGATGCCCATATAGTATGGGGTTTTTTCCTATGATTTTAATTGGTGGGTAGGTAAAATGTATATTTAGTATCATATTGATGCAAGAAGCAGTTGCCCTCAAAAAGTTGTGGGTTTCTTTTCAGGGAAGTGAGAGTTACATAGATGTATATGCTTGGAATGCTCATTAAATCTAGTTGTACAAATAAAGGTTTACAATGTTGCTTTGGTTTTGCTCCCACCATTGCTCAGATTCTTTTTTGTAGTCTAAAAGCTCTAAGTAAATTTGTTTTTTCAGACCCCCAGAAAATTATGCTATACCTAATGACTGAAACAAAATATGCATTATATACAGTTTTTCTTACAGCTAAATCAGTAGTACTATACAACATATTCATAATATATACAAGACTATTCAGTCGACCCAGTATGTTGTCCACATGGTGACTCCATAACAGGTTTTTATTGACTAATACGCCGAGGAATTTGACACAGTCTGCAGTCTCTAATTTTCTGTCCATATACCTTATTTCACTTATAGACTGTGCAGATTGTTTTGTGGTGAAATGAACATTTTCTGTTTTTGTAAAATTTGATGTCAAGTTATTGTTTCTGACCCATGCCTCCACTTCCCCAAGTGTTTGTTCAATATGATGAATTAGGCCTACCTCATTTTTGAAATGACTACAGCTGTTGAGTCATCTGCATAGAGGATAGTATCAGACTGGGCCTGGCATGGCATATCATTAATGTAATACAGAAAAAGTAGTCGCCCTAGTATTGAACCTTGTGGAACACCTTATTGAATGTGTTTCCAGCCAGAGATAAATTTCTTGCCATTGGTGTTAATAAGTACTCTTTGTTTTCTATTTTCCAAGTATGATGATATCCAGCTAAGAGATTTGCCCTGAAAACCATAGTGTGACAAGTTTTGGAGAAGCAGCTCATGATTTACTGTGTCAAAGGCTTTGGACAGGTCAGAAAAGATGCCTGACACAAACATTCTATCATCAAGACATCTGCTGACTTTTTTGACTAATTCATTTATTGCATGGATTGTGCTGCGGCCTTTTCTGAAACCATATTGATTGCATAAGATAATGCTGTTAGATGAATTGTGATTTTTGATCTGATCACATGCAGCTCTTTCAAATATTTTTGAGACAATTGGTAACAGTGAGATTGGCGTATAGTTGCCCAATTCATCTTGTTTGCCTTTTTTATGTACTGGCCAAACTACTGCATATTTTAATCGATCTGGGAAACATCCCTCTTCAAAAGACTGGTTGATTATGAAAGAGAGTGGATATGCAATACTGTGACAGACTATTTTTGTTATTTCAATGGGGTCCTCATCCCACCCCACAGATTTTGAATTTTTTAGGCACATTATGATTTTTATGACGTCTGAGATGGAAACATGAGAAAACTTACTGTCTGTCATATTGGGCTTTGTTTTTGGTTGTGAACAGTCACCAAATTTGTTACAGTTTATGAAAAAGTGATTGAATGATTCACAAATGGCACTGGGTTCTGTAACAGCTCTACTATTTATCACTATTTTAGAGGGGCATTTTCTCTCTGCCTCACTGCCAACTTTGCTTTTTATAACATACTAAACAGCTTTTGATTTTTGTGTGTGTGTGTGTGTGTTTGCTTACATACTTAAGAAATTCAGGGCTTCGATTTACTTTTGCCTCCATATGCAGTTTCCTCTTAGTAGCACTAGACACTCTAATTCCTTTTGTTACCCATGATCTACTTCTATGGGACCTGGTCCTCACTGTTACAGAAGAGAAGCATTCATTGAATATACCCAAGAATTCAGTTAAAAAGTTATTGTAATTGTCTTTTGTGGAAGTGTGTTTGCTGACTGTCCACTTGGTTTGGCTTAGTTTTTTACAAAATACTTCCACATTTTCTTGACTGATATTCCTACATCTTTTTGTTGTGCTGACTGAATTTTGCTTCGATAGTGATGCAAATAGTGCTTTATGGTCTGATACTCCTAAATCTAAAAGAAACTTTTATTTTACATAATAATTATAACTACTTCAATATTGCTATACCAGAGAAGGAAAGTTGCTATTCACCATATAGCGGAGATGCTGAGTCGCGATAGGCACAACAAAATGGTTCAACAATTGTAGCTTTCAGCCATAAAGGCCTTTGTCAGCAGTAGGCGCGTGCACACACACACACACACACACATATACACAACTTGCACATGTCTGCAGTCTCAGAGAGACTGAGTAGCAACTTTCCTTCTCTGGTATTGTTACATTCCATCCTGGATTTTTCATTGTTTGATTTTTGCCTGATGGCTTTTCTTCAATACTAACCCTGTGCTGTTTTCCTTTGTAACTACTTTCTTTTGCATCGCTATACTCAATGTTCATCCTCCTTTCTTTTCTTTCCTGTGTTTCTCTCCTTACAAACCACACTGCACTCTCTACTTATGAGCCACATTGTATCAACCATTTCAGCTGCGTGTAACAGACGGCCTTAAGACCACGATGATTGTTAGTGCAGCATCTTATGTCCCATATTACTCCCGCCGATATAATTATCCTATACCTTCAAACTGATCACTCTCCCTGTGTCACTTCCCATATTTTTTCATGTTATCTCCCGCAGTTTCCCGGTGCCACACAATCTTACATCTCTACCTACAAACCCCTCCCCACCCCCCACACTTTCTCCGTTCTATCTCTGCTCGCACCCACTAAATCCACCACATCTGCCATCCGCCTTCTTTACGCTTATCCACACACAAACTTGCGACCCACAGTAATATACATATATTTATTATTGATTAGTTATTCTCTACTTTGACCCTTGTGACTTCTTGCCAATTTTAATGAGTTTTCACCTCCCACTATCATCATCTTCCTCAGATTTCATCTCGGTCTTTTTTTTTTCCACCACCATGGATCCTTGATCCTTCCATCTGTGTCAATACAGAAAAGTTTCCTTATCCCTTAGCCAGATCCCAGTCCCAGATACTGTTCCTACGTTGTTGCTTGGCTCATGAAATCCCCCCTAATGGCCTTACCATCAAATTACCCATCTCTGGTTGCCACACCTCTTTCCACAATGACCTTCACCTGTTCAGATTCTGCCAATCCTTAGCCCTCACAAACATAGTCCTGCAAAACCATATCAACCAAGCCCAATCCTCCTTGCAGTACATTCTCTCCATCTTCAAAAATCTCCTGCTGTGCAAGCCCAAATTCCTGGAACCCATAACACACATTGAAATTCTTGCCCTGCAGGAATTTGAGCAACATGCACAATGCCACCTCAAAAAGCCCTCCACCCTGCTCACTTCCTATTCTCGCCTCGGAGTACCACTGTCCACCACTTCTATAACAACCTCCAAACCTCCCCCATGCTCCCTCATAGCTGACAAGCCCTGTCTCTCAGACCTACTACATTTACCCCACCCTCCAAAACTCCCTCCCACCACCACACAGAATTCAGAACCTAAACAGACCTGCAACACAGTCTTGAACCTTTCCTCCAGAAGCCTTAGTCCCACAGAAATGTCAATCCTTTCCAAAGGCCTCACCTTTTGCTCCACTTCCAAATTCAACCATGCAGGACTAGTTAAAGACCTTCTCTCCTTCTCCCGGTCCCTACAGTGGAAACACTTTTTCGCCACCAACCTGACCAATCAGACTCAACCAAAGACTGATATTGAACCTTGCCTAACTCAGTTCACTCCTCTATCCAACTGTGATCCATCCCCACTGCCTCCAAACCACCCCCTGTTAACTTTCCAGAATTTCTTAACCTTGAACCTTGCCTCACCATCATTCCCCAAGTCCCTCAACATGCAAACTAACCTTACATCCACAGAAAGAACCACAGTCCACCATCTAAAAACTGATCCCAACCTTATAATCCTACCTGCAGTCAAAGGATCCACCACTGTTGTTTTGAACTGCAAGCATATATGGCAGAAGGACTCCGTCAGCTGTCAGATACTTCTGCCTACAAACTGTGCCACAGTAATCCCATTCCAGTAATCCAGCAGGATCCCCAGTCACTACTCAAATCCTTAGGCTCATCCCAGAACCCGTCCCCAGAGTCCATCTCTCTACTTACCCCTACCACTCCCTGCACTCTCACTTTCTACATGCTTCCTAAAGTCCATAAACCCAACCACCCAGGATGCCCCATTGTGGCTGGTTACTGTGCCCCCACTGAGAGAATCTCTGCTCTCATAACCAACACCTTCAACCTATTACCCAGAACCTATCCTCCTATATAAAAGATACCAACCATTTCCTCGAGCGACTTTCCACAGTTCCTGTCCCTTTACCACACGGTGTCATGCTCGCCACTGTTGACGCCACCTCCCTGTACACTAACATTTCTAATACCCATGGCCTTACTGCTATCGAACACTACCTTCCTAGATGCCCTATGGATTCCAAACCAACAACCTCCTTCCTAGTCTCCATGACCAACTTTGTCCTCACCCACAATTACTTCTCCTTTGAAGGCGTTACCTACAAACAAATCTGCAGTATGGCTATGGGCACCTGCATAGCACCATCCTATACTAACCTATTCATGGGCCATCTAGAGGAATCCTTCCTAAAAACCCAGAATCCTAAACCTCTCACCTGGTTCAGGTTCATTGATGACATCTTTGCTATCTGGATTGAAGGTGAGGACACCTTATTCACATTCCTCCAGAACCTCAACAACTTCTCCCCCATTTGCTTCACCTGGTCCTACTCAACCCAACAAGCCACCTTCCTAGATGTTGACCTCCACCTCAGAGATGGCTACATCAGTACTTACGTCCGTATCAAACCTACTAACCACCAGCAATACCTCCAGTTCGACAGTTGCCACCCATTCCATACCAAGAAGTCCCTTCCGTACAGCCTAGCCAGCTGTGGTTGTCACATCTGCAGTGATGATCAGTCCCTCTCAAAACATATCGAGGGCCTCACTGAAGCCTTCACTGACCATAATTATCCTCCCATCCTTGAACAAAAACAAATCTCCTGTGCCTTATCTTTCCAGCCTCCCACCACCTCCCAAAGTCCCACAATTCGGCCACCAAGGAGCATTCCCCTTGTAACTCAGTACCATCCAGGACTGGAGCAACTGCATTACATTCTCTGCCAGGGTTTCAATTACCTCTCGTCATGCCCTGAAATGAGAAATGTCCTGCCCACTATCCTCCCCACCCTTCCTACCATGGTATTCCGCCATCCACCGAACCTACACAATATACTCATCCATCCTTACACAACCCCTGCTCCCAATCCCTTACCTCATGGCTCATACCCCTGTAGTAGACCTAGATGCAATACCTGTCCCATACATCATGCTACCATCACCTACTCGAGTCCGGTCACTAGCATCACCTATCCAATCAAAGGCAGGACTACCTGTGAAACCAGTCATGTGATTTACAAGCTAAGCTACAACCACTGTGCTGCATTCTGTGTAGGCATGACAACCAACAAGCTGTCTGTCCATATGAATAGACACCAACAAACTGTGGCCAAAAAACAAGTGGACCACCCTGTAGCCGAACACGCTGCCAAACATGATACCCCTCATCTCAATGACTGCTTCACAGCCTGTGCCATATGGATCCCTCCCACCAACACCAGCTTTTCTGAATTGTGCAGGTGGGAACTTTCCATGAATACATCCTACGTTCCTGTAACCCTCCTGGCTTCAACCTTCGTTAGTCACTGTCCTCACCCATCCAGCCCCCTCCCTGTTCCAATTCCAGCACTACACAGCCATCATTTCACTGCCACACCCAGTCTTTTAATTTCTTTTTATTTCTCTCCTTTCCACTACTTACCCCCTCCCCCTCCGCAACTTCTCTCCTGCTCTCCGTCTAAACCGCAACACTTCACTGTCCGCTACTCCCACCGTAGTATCCCTCCCCCTCCCCACCCCAACCTCCTCCTTACCCCCACTCAGTCGCCACTCCCATCATGCACTGGTGCTGCTCCTCGCAGTGTGGTTTCAGCTCTCTGAGACTGCAGACATGTGTGCAAGCTGCGTTTGCGTATCTGTGTGTGTGTGTCTGTGTGTCTACTGCTGACAAAGGCCTTTATGGCCGACAGCTTCAATTGTGTGAATCTTTTTGTTGTGCCTATCGCGACTCAGCATCTCCGCTATATGGTGAGTAGCAACTTTCCTTCTCTGGTATTGTTACATTCCATCCGGCATTTTCCATTGTTTGATACTTACGATATTGTCAATACATGTTGCAGAGGTTGCTGTAATTCTTGTATACTGATCAAAATTGAGATTTAGCCCATTTGTGGCTATCAGGTTCATTAAGTGTGAAGAAAATTTGTCATCAGTCCTTACATCTATATTGAAGTCAGCACATATAACCACTTTCTTGTACAGTTTCTCACTTTTTAATTTGTGTAGCAATGTATCAAACTTATCTAAAAATACAAAGCTTATATGGTACCCAGGGGTGTGATAAATGCTGATAATTAATATGTTATACTCTTTAAGTTCTATACAACAACTTTCAAATGTACCTTCTTCATTCAGATGGCTAAAATTCTGTCTGATATCATAGTCTACCGAGGAATGAACTAGTATGCAAGAGCCTCCATACCTATTGGTCCTACAAAAGCTGGTAGCCAGTTTATAGCCTGTAAGTTTATTCAGGAGATTGTTTTTTCCAGATTTTAGCCAATGGTCATTAAGACATATTACTTTCACAGATTGTTTCACACTTTCTAGCAAAATTTCTATATCATAAAACCTCCTGATCATTCCTTCAGACAGACCACTGATGTTTAAGTGCATAATGAAATTACTACTGCATATATTATTAGGTAGAGGGTCTTTAAAACGAATTTGACTAAAAAGTAATAGAGTGTCGACCTGAGTGTTGACTGCTTGTTCTGGATTCATTGTATTGGGCCAAATTTCGAAAGAATTGGCCCCTTTCATCAGTTTCCCTGTGTGTGAGCGTCTGGCTGACGAGCTTTCTTGACAATAATTTCAATCTCTGCTGTATCTTCTGAGGCTGGTTCTGACACCGTCTCACTTCTGGACATGATGGTCCTGTTTGAGCTGGCGCTGTGGCTGCAACTACGTGTGTGATTTTGAAATTGTTTTCCCGTTTTTCCATTTCCTTGGTCGAAACTGGTTGCATGGCAATTGGTTTTCTTGCAACGTCGTCATCTTTTTGTATTAATTTCGCTAGCATTTTGCCAACGTATGACTTGCCAGCATTATATATGTAGTACATGTTTTGTAAACAAATCTCTTGCATCATAAGATCAAAAAATGTTACATTTTGATGGTACTTGCATATTTCGTAGAACTGTCTGTTTACTTTTGCAAGCTCCAGATTTATGATGGAATTGTCTTGCAGGTCATATCACTGAGGCAAGCTAGTAACTATGATGTTCAGAACTTTCAGATCACGTAATGTAATTTTTAAACACTGGGTCATATGTTGGTTCTCATTTCTGTATACATCATTACTTCCACCCATGATTATGACAGCATCATTCTTAGCTAGCTCATTAAGTGAGTTGCTGTTCTTCATTATCTCAGTCAAAGGTGCACTGGGTTTCATCATATCTGTTGCCATGAATAATGTACTGTATACATTTATTTTTTCAGCAATTTTCTTGGCGTGGCTATCACCAAGTATCGTTTGATGTTCACTGGTTTATTTTTCGTATTAGACGTTTCCTTGACTGTGCAGTCGATTGGAAATTTTCTCACTGATTTTAGTTCGTCATTGTTTATTGTCTTATCACAATCTTCATCTAGTGCTGTGAATTTATTTGATAGCGGTATTGCTGGAACTGTACTCATTGTCTTCTTTTTTTTTCCCCCCCCGGCACGTGCCACGTTTTTTGCGCAAAACAATGGTTAACAACACTGTCTTGTGCTAGGCGATGATCTCGCTCTATCTCTTTGTGTTTTGTTTCCAGTTCTTGATATTTCTGCTGAAGTTCATATTTCGCATTTATAGTCATTAAATCATCTGTAAGCACACTTATTATTTTTTCTTTTGATTTTATCGTGTCCATTACCTCATTTTTTGTGACACTCACAACGCACTGATGGCATGTCCAGCCATGTTTGTCTTTTATATATTTTAGATTCACTTTAACACATTTATCGTGATACCACAACCTGCACTCGATGCATAGGCTACCTCTCTTTACCTTTTTTACGCATATTTTACACACATCACTATCACATTTTAAGGAAATTGTTACATCATTGCAGAACAAAGTTTCATTCAGCACCATCTTAAAACTCAGTTTCAGCTATTAACATTCATTCATGGCAATAATCTATTTTTGAAAACACAATGTAATTGTAGTCATAAAAAGAATCTACTCACCAAAAAGTGGCACAAGGAAACACACATAAAGGTTATAGAAATGTGCAACCTTTTCAAGCTAGTGGCTTCTTTCTCTGGAAGAAGGGTTGAAGGAGAAGGAACATGGATGAAGAAAAAGGACTGGTGCAGTTTAGGAAATGAGGAGAGTTTGTAGAAGTTGCCCACAACCGCAGGTCAGGGGAGACATGCGGTAGGGGACGAGTAGGAAAGACCTGTTATTGCTCTTAATTTTTGAAAGATAAAAGGGGAGATTGTCATTTGAAACTGAATTAGCTAATTCTCTAGAACCTTACACATGTGTGACTTACAGTTCAATTAACTGGGCACTAATGTCAGATGAGGTTGATATTTCCATAGAAACTCTGAAAGCAGAAAAACTTTGACAAGTAACTCAGGAAAACGTGATGCAAAAGACAAAACTAGTCTGGGACAAAATTGCTGTACCTTCGTAGCACATATAAATAGTGATAAAGAAGCCTGTAAATTTTTAGTTGTACAAAGGAGGGAATATATAGTAAGTTACACAGTGTTAAGAAAATCCATTTCGTAAACTACATGGATAGCAGAAACAATTGTGTGAAAAAGGAAATGCTTCAAAATGACAACTAGTAAAACCAGAAAGAAAGCTTATGCCAAAGATATAAAACTCCACATCAGGGAGAAGTGCACCGTTACTGATGGAAATGTATGAAACTGTGCTCTTTGAATTACAAATGAGATTAAATTTAGTGATTTCCAGGCTTGTGCTATGTTGTTAAATACTGATATATAACAAGTTTACAAGACTGATCAAACAAAAATTATTTTAAAATACATAAATGTCTCTGTTCTACCACCTATGAAGGTTATTTATCTCTAAAAAAAATCTTCAAAGTGGTGACCAAAGGTTAATGACTTTAAAGGCTGCAGAAGCATATGCCACAGAAGAAACAATACTGTGTAACAGATAGTTGTGACCAGTATATTCAGCAGTCATAAATTAGGTATTATTTGGCAAAGAGCTGAACATTTTCTTGAAAAATGTGTGTTAACACTTGAAGTACTTAAATTTGACATTGAAACTGTGGAACATATCTGACAGCAGAAATGTTCCATGAAAACAATTATGTCTGGCAGAAGAGTATCAAAAATAAAATACCACTTTGGTGTCATTGTTGACAGTGATGGCTTCCATTTCTTTTATGCGTGGCAGAAATTACAGTAAGAATTCTGTATGGTAGTAGTAAGATGTAAAATAAATAAGTTGCAATTAATACGGTCAAAGTAATTTTAGGGGTGAAACACCACAACCCCCTTCATGCCAAATGCATTGGTTTGATTGTGTTATTCTGTAAGGAAGTGCCCCTCAAGGGTATTAATGCATTGGTAGGAGAACGAGTGAGGTCAGTGGACAGACAGCTGATGTTGATGGTGGCACTACAACTCGAGGTAGGTGCTAGCATATTATGTGTGTGGTTGCAGTGCTCCTCCTCACTCACTGTTTTAGGAGCTGTGGGATGAATGCGGTTCACCTTGAGATGGTGTAATGTTTGCTTAGTGTCCAACTTTCATTAAACAGAGTCCAAGGTGCCACCACATGTCCATATATTGGTTCAAGCAATGTTTTTAGCATTTTGCCAAATAATATGTAGTTTATGACCTGTGAATTTTCTGGTCATAATTGTCTGTTACCTGGTATTGCTTCTTTGGTGACTTGGACTTGCATAAACTTTTGACTCAGTAACCTACAAGCATTGACTGAACACACAGAGTTTTATAGATAAATGAACTCAGTGGGTGTTAGAATGGGCACTTCTCCATATTTCTAAATATTTTTATTTTTTTTGCTATTCTCAATGGGTACTTCCCATGTTGGAAGCTCTGTCACAGTGTTCAATGCCAGTGTGCCATACAACTTTTGCTGAAATGGAGTGTCAACTGTCAGCTCGACTTGAAAGTCTTTATGAATGCAGTTGTTTTCTGAGAAATGATGTTATAGGGATTTACACCACAGCAAGATATTAAGAAAAAAACATATAGAAAATAAAA